>NC_092047.1:20269490-20570789 GCF_003086295.3 Arachis hypogaea
CCAAATGAAGCATAATTGGGAACCACCAACTACCACTCTCGTTAAAATTAATGTGGATGCAGCCATATCCAATGGTAATAATGGAGGAGTTGAGGCGGTGATTAGGAATGGTATGGGTCACATTCTTACAGCAGCAATATGGCCCACAACACAACCACTTGAAACCCTTGAAGCAGAGGCTCTTGCAATATATTTGGGGATGAAGCTAGCAAAAGAATGTTGCTTTATGGAGATTGTTATAGAGAGTGATTGCATAGAAGTGGTAAATGAACTCAAACACGGTAGACCAAACCCAACTTGCTTCAGAGCTTTTGTAGTAGATGCTCTATCTTTGATGTGTAACTTTAGATTAATGGCTTTCACTCATATTAAAAAAAGTGGAAACAAAGTAGCCCATGAATTAGCAAAAGAGTAGTGCTACACATACAAGTCATTTGGGTTTACAAGTCATACAAGTTAGGCCAAACCACACGCGCGCTACTCAACGGTTTTCATAGCGTGCTTCGCGTTCCTCCTCCTCCTCCTCTTCCTCCTTTTTCTCCTTCTTCTTTGCGTTTCTCCTCCTTTTTCTTCGCGTGTTTCATCTTTATCATTGTTTTTTTATTACTGTTGTTGCTGTAATTTTTTCCCCTCTTTCTCTGTCTATTGATTTTATAACATTATGTATTTTTTTCTTCTTTGTTTGATTTTTTCTCCCAAGAAGAATTATAAGAAAATAAAATAAGAAGATGAGGAAGAAGAAGTAGTAGAAGATGAGGAGGAGGAAGATGAAGAGTTTTGAATTATACAGAACTTATCAGAATAAAAATACACCCAAAATTCTTAAAAATATACCCAAATATCTTCGTGTTACACCCAAATTTGCTGCAAATATAGAAAAATATTTTCTCTAATGCTGCATTTTTTTTCTTCTTTTTTTCTTTACTTCTTTCTTTCTTTTAGTTAAATGAATGTAAGTTCATCATCTTCCAAGTAATTTTGCAGCATTATGTGTTTTTTCTTCTTCTTTATTTGATTTTTTTTGTTTTTATTCTTGTTAAGAGAGTAAAACAATAAGAAACTTGAGAAGGTAAAACAAAATAGAAAAAGATGAATAAAAAAAAAAAAGAAGATAGTTATGATGATGAAAAAAAGAAGCAGTAGAATATGAGGAAGCGGAAGAAGAAGAGTTTTGAATTATGTAGAACTTATCAGAATAAATATACACCCAAAATTCTTAAAATACACCCAAATTTACTGTAAATACAGAAAAATATTTTTTTTCAATGCAAAACTTTTACATTATATTCAAATTAAACCATCAACGATGAAATATTGTTCACCTACAGAATCATAAACTACTAACAAAAAAATTAACTAGAAGAAATTTCAATGAAAAAAGAAGAAGGAAGAGGAGGAAATGATGGTGTTGGTGGCGACGATAACGAAAGAACGTGCAATGAAGAAGAAGAAGAAGAAGAAGAAGAAGAAGAAGAAGAAGAAGAAGAAGAAGAAGAAGAAGAAGAAGAAGAAGAAGAAGAACGTGCAGTAACGGCTGAAAGCGCGTGAATATAAATAACTTGTAAAGACTTGTATAGGAAAATACTTATATATGGAGAATTATTCTTAGCAAAAATAGCCCATACCAATCTTAATACTATATGGATGGAAGAGGCTCCTAACCATATTCAAAATTTGGCCTGGTTGGACATTATAGCCCATATGAAATGAAAGTTTCTTCTTCCATCATCAACAACAACAACAACAATAATAATAATAATAATAATAATAATAATACATTTAAAGTATGTTAATTTATTTGATTTTTTTCTTATGCATATTACAAAAATAATTATTTCCAAAACAAAAAAATAATTATTTATAAATGAACATAATTAATTATACGACAAAGATAATACCAATACGTTTATTTTTATCAAATTAAATCCTATTAAATTATTAATTTAAATTCAATCTATTTAATTTTTAATTTCAAAAACATTTCATACATTGTTCTGTGTGTGAAAAAGTTACGTAGAGATTTTTAATTGCCCAATCATGCCATTAATACATTCTCTTGCACTTTCTAAACCATACATTATTCTGTGTGCGAAAACTTTCAATTATTACCTTTTGCCATAATCTTAAACTACTTCATGATACAAATAATTTTCTTTCTCCTGATAATTATATCATTGTATACTATCGTATACTATTTAACGTACTAATAAATAAAATTCATAACGTAAAATTGATATCATTACAATCAGTGGCAGAGCTTTCTTGGGACAATGGAGGCCACGGCCCCCCAAAACTTTTATAAGTAGTTCTATCTCAAAGAAAAACAAGTTAGCTCAATTAGTTAAAATAATATGCTTCCAACTTATATACTTGGGTTCAACACCCATCTTCACCATTCTTTAAAATTTTTTTTCTTGCATGCATATATTTAAATCAATATTACACTGAATTATATTCGATTTTTCGTATATTTTCATGCATTATTTTATTTTTAGAATAATGAAAATTATAGTATAACTAATACTAATATCAGTTATTAATAAAAAGTTAATATTTTATTTTAAATCAAAATTACAAGTTAAATATTATTGTAGTATCAACATTGTTTACATTAATAAATTTTAATATTTTTATTTTATTAAAAATTTAAGATTTTATTTTGTTGTATTGTATTATTTGATTGTAATGAAAATAATACCAAAAATAATTAATCTTGAGACTTTTAAGAGATAAATATTATCGAAAATAAAATTAATCTTTTAAAATGTTACAAAATAATTTATAAGTTGTAATCGTTTTTGTATAATTTAAATAAAAATCAATTTTTTTGAAAAGAAAAATTAGTTTTTAGATTAAAAAATGATTTTTTAAATAAAAATAAGTTTTTATGAGCAAAAACTACTTTTTTCATGTAAAAAGTAATTATTTTTTTAAAATTGACTTTTTATTTAAAATCAAATTGGTTTATTAATCTAAACAATTTTTTTTACAAAAATCATATTTACTTTTTTAGTTAACCTTAACCATATGTAATCCTACATTTTAATTAATAAATTTAAAAATAAAATAATTATAATTATAATTTTTATTTTAATATAATACTATTATATAATTTTTTTATTAGATTTTTAGTCCCTCTAAAAATTTCTTTCAAGCACCGTCACTGATTGCAACTTTATCCAAAATCCGAATTAAATTAAGATTTAACAAATTATAAGTCACTCAACTATTTGTTTCCATAACAAACAACATTATTGTACAATCCGTTCCAACCAAAAACCACACAACTTCATCGAAAATCAGTTATTTTTTTTCCCCAACCCAAACTTTCATGTGAAACAAATAAATTGTCACATTTTCATCGACAAAACTAACGACAATCGACTGGAGACCAACCAGATAACAAAAATATTCGAGGTCCAATAAAAAAAGCCCACAACCTTAATTAACAACATCAACCATTAATCAATTTCACTTGATTAATCCCTTTCGATCAACACGCAACACAGATTTTGACAGTTTGCAGATCTTGTCCTCCTCCGTCGAAACACACACCACACGCGTTTGTTTATCATTTGCCCACGTACGTTTCACAGGTGAGGAACAAAAATTATTTTCTCACCGTAGCATTGGCCCTAAATTAAAACACATAACCATTGTTAACAAAATCGGACCAGACCAACCGGCTCGACCGAAAAACCAATAAACTAGACCTTAAATCGGTCCGGTCCGATAATCTGACCGGATGAGGCAATGAACCGGTGCGAACCGGTCAAAACCGGTCAAACTCGGTAAGACTAGTTCGATCAATGTTGAATCTAGGGTTCGAACCCCCTCATCAAGAAAAAACATGATACTCACAACCACCAAGTTGTTCAGCTTGTTATCAATATATATGCAAATTAATATATATATATATATATATATATATATATATATATATATATATATATATAAAAATATCTTTTAGCAAATAATTTACTTCTATTTAATTTATTTTAATTTTAGTTATAAACTTATTCATTCTTAAATTAATTATATTTTTATAATTATATAATATCTATTAATTTTATTTTTCAATAAATACTTGTAGTATATAATAGTATAATAGATATAAACTAATTAATAAATTATTAAAATTCAAAAATAATAGTTATTTTAATATAAAAAAGTAAAAATATTTATGATAGAGTAAAATTAACAAAATACTTATTGTTCCGGTTTCATATTGTTTTAGAATAACTAGATATTTTTAAAATGTTAGTGAAAATATGTATTTTAAATTTTAATTTTAAATTTTTTACTATATTTTATTTTTTATTTACATAGGACCGGGTCAATCGGTTCAACCAGTAACCCACCGATTGAACCAATAACCCAGTGACCTGACCGGTTCAATCACCAATTCGGTTCTAACAACTATGCACATAACTGCATCTAGTTCTTTTTTTCACTTTTCTCCTCTTCATCTACTTCTCTTTCTGTATTCATTTAAAAACTGGTTAATTTTCGGTTTGACTCACCAGTTTCCAACTGATTTTCCAATTTTTATACGGTTCTTTGGTTGGTCAATTTTTTTGTTAGATTAAATTGCATGTCATCGGTTTATAATTCAACCGGTTCAACCAACTAATTCGAACCAATTTTCAAAACCTTGAAAATAGTCTCGATTACAAAAACTTATTTATTTATAATGCAAAGATTATCAATATTTTATAAAAACTTATTTAATTTTATTCAATGGACATATACTCATGTAAGGATTGATAATAAATCTAGCCAAAACCGTATCACGTACTTTTTTTTTTTAAATGATTATCAATCAAATAAAAATTGTAAAATATTTTTTTATTAATATATTATTATTGCTACTAGCATTACTAGTTACTAGTAGTAAACAAAAAGTTACAAGCGATGGGATGACCCCGGATTCGATCACATTGAAATACATATACTAGGAGAATTTAATCAAATCCATATTAAAGCATGGTAAATGGAAACATGTGAAAAACTAATGCCATAACCAAATTCATTGCCAAAACAGCTACCTAATTAAAAATTTGGAACAAGGTATCCAAGCCCTTCAAAGATCAGGCATGCCCATCCCTGTTTTAGCATCATAAGTCTTCTCTAACACATGCTCCATTGGAGTATCTTTGGGACCAGCTGCAGAACATTGAAACGTAAACATAGGATAAGAATTCCTCTCTACTATAGCTAGAAACAATAGCAGAAATAAAAATACAAGAGATATCAATGAAGAAAAGCTTTTGGATCTGGTCTGAGAGAAATCATGGTAAAGATCATGGGCACACCATATTCATGCCAAACATCTAATTGTCCAAAAATTTGTCATCGAAAATAAGCAGAACGCGCTCCAACCAAATACTCCACATAGTGGCGTAAACTACACATTGCCACAAAGACTTTGCCTTTTTCCTACTTCCAAATACAAATAAACCTAATCAATAGGAATTGGTCTAAGGTATAGACATGATATTATTTTTATTCCAATGAATCCATATATCCCTTTGGCTACATTTGAAAGAGTGGGAGACAAAGACCAAGTTAAGTCTCTATATTGTATTTGGTGTAAAGTGTACAAGACTGAGTTATGTTTCAGTATCCTAATTGATTTAATATAAATATAGAAACTGAAACAAATAAAATTACTTAAATACCCTTTCCTCCTTTCCCCTTTTCCTTATCAAATTTCTTCTTCTATCACAAAAACAATCAAAGTATGGGGTTAGCAGGGCATTGAAATGGTCATTTGCTCGCATTCCTCATGGTATTCATAGCCCAAAGCTTTCAATGCTCACAAATTCTAAATCAATTTCAGCTGATCAAAGTGACCAGAATTCCTTGGGTTTTCTTTGTGTTGCTTCTTATTCTCTATCTGGGTGTGCCACTGTCTACTCTCATAAAACAAATAAATAAATGAAAGACCAAGGGAAAAAAGAGGGAAAAAAAAGGAGAAAAAGAAAAACTAAAGAGAAGAATACTTCGTCGGCGGCGGTGGAACTTACAGTTGACACTTAGCATAATGGAAGAGAGAGAATGCAGAATGGAGAGGGCGAGAGAAATTGGAGCAAGTGAGATAGTGGAATTTGAAAAGTAGGTGAGGGTATTTTTGGAAATAAATGTTATTGAAGTTTCAATCTCTGTCTCTAGAAATTTCAATCCCATGTGTCCCCCACCTTCTGGAGGGACAGAAATTTTGTGTTCCAAGACTGAAATTTTAGTTCCAATCTCTACTATCAAACACAATACTGAGTCTCAATCTCCTAGTTTCAGTTCCAGCCCCCTGTTTCCAAACACTATTTTTAAGTTTAACACCGCATTGGAAGTAAGAGGTACAAACAAAACTAGGTTGAAGAATAGCTAAAGAGTAACTGAAGAGATTGGCCTTGTAACAGGAACATTTAACCCTGTTTTTGGTAGCTATGTCAACTGCCAAGATACATATACAAAGACAACGAGACAGTAAAGATAGAGAATATTTCCCCCACAGTCCCCATATTTTGGGCAGAAAGTACAGAGGAAACCTGCCCTAGGATAGAGGCATTTTGCTTGCTTTTGTACCTGTCTTCTCCTTAACAATTTTGTGTCCCTCAGGGTGTGTGTGGTTCAAGTATTACATTATTATAAAGATTCCATTTCCATGGGAATTAAAGATATCCAAGGGGAAGGTGGGAATTGAAATGATGGTATTTTGATTCCCTGGAATCAAACTTATTTAGAAATAGTTTTTCAAACTTTGAACCAAACATGGGAATATGATATTCCTATCTTAAAATTCCTAAGAATTATTTTATAATTCCTCCAACCACACACACTCATGGTTTTCTGTATTTCTATCCTTGGAAGTTGCCAAATGCAGGTTTAGAACTCCCATCGATTACCTTGCCTCTAACCTAACTTTTAACTTAATGAATATCACAATAAACTTTAATTGATCGATCAAAATTACTGGGATAAATGCATTACAGTGTTATGATCTAGCTTCCTAGTTCGGCTTCCACATTTAGATATGAATGCTTCGCTGCAAGTATATTAGTTTAACTAACTCAAATTCTGGAAGCAAGATTCTTCTTCTAAGCACTTCACAATTACAGTTAGGACAACTAAAATTCTTCAACATGAAATAATTCCAATTCCTGACCACTCTTTGAACAAGATTCTTATTGATTAGAATCCAAAGTTCTCTCAATGATGAAATATTCTATTTAGACAAGAGTGCTTAGTTGAATTAACTCCAACAGTATGCTATTGAAGAATTAGAAGGCTATTCCCTAATCAATGTATTATATGTTAGTGCTAATTTGGAATTGAATATACATATATTTGTGCAATGTTCTATTGCTAATTTTCTATGGAACTCATTGTCTGACATATTTGATACAACAACAATAATGTTGGGTTTATCCTGAAAATTTGGGTCAGATTTTATCAATTAAGTTTGTAGGTTTTGGGAGAAGAATGGAAGCCAAATGTTTATGGCAATGTGCTGTCTGCCATTATTTGGTGTATTTGGGAGGTGCAATTCTTGCATTCTTAATAGAAGGCTTTTGGGCAGCAAGTCTTGTGAGATAGATTTGCACCTACCTAGTGTAAGGAACGCGATCTATTTAAAGGGATAATATCCTGCTTCGTTTTTGTATTGAGGACCATAGTTATAAGGAAACTGATACTTTCAAATACAGGAACAGGTCACATGTAAAATATGTTATGTAGGAAGTATATCCATGGCGTCCCGATACGTAGATGAATTGTTAATTGTTAATTAGTACGTGGTATGTCACCTAACCAGTGAAATTATGTAACTATGTTGAGGACATCTTATGTACCATCCTCTATGTAATATCATTCCCTTAATCCCTTTGTATAAAAAATATTTCTTCTTTTATCACAAAAAAATAAAGGAAAAAAATTTCTTCAACATGTAATCAGTCGGACAACTAAATTGACCACTCCCCCACTCTCTTTCCAAATATGAATTTCCACTCTATATATCTGCATATTTTTGTGCCAACTGCCATCTTTTAAATGTGTATATTAAAGGAGGATGGATCAGCTCCAAAAATGACTCCTGAGTATAATTAGAAAGGCAGAAGAAACAACATATGCTTACCATATATGGAAACTTTAAAGAAAAGCTACAGCTACTACTTAAACAAGGAAAAAAGGGCAAGGTTTTAGATATGTACGTTGTGTAGGTCTTGGTGTAGTTCTTATCTTGAGGATCTCAGGTCGAGGGATTATGGACCCAGATGTTCCTATTCCTCTGGATACTCTGACTTTAGTACCATCTTCAAGATATTTAATCCCAACCTTGCAAGGCTTCCTGCACAAGTGAAAGTGAAAATCAATTACTGTGAAACATTATTCCAAACCTGGAGATGCAACAATCACTGGTTCAATTTTCAAACACAAGTGCATATACCCTGTAACTGGGTCAACGACTTGCACATTGGAGGCATGAAGTGGGGCTTCAACTGTAAAGATCCCCCCTTCATGACCTGGCCCTGCCTTGATATGTTTCTTTACCTGTATAAAGGACATCAAAAAAATCATTCAAGTAAAAAAAATTAAAAAGCATAGTGCACCCATTTAATAAAATTCTCACTTAATCTCAACAAAATACAAATGCAAATATAGATATAAACTCACATGAACACCAAATCATTCAAATTATAACAAAATACCGAATAAAGCACTAATACTTACATGACATAGAAACCAAGACAAGCCAAATGTTTAAAATAGCACGAGAACAACATTGTTATAAACACATACGTACATATACGATTTATATAATTTTCATGATTTTATAAATATCAATCTACCAATATATACAACATTCTAGGCTCTGCCAGAAAATTTAAGAGACATTATTAACATATGTCATTTGTGTTACTACTTACTACAACTAAGTTCATTCAAAAATTTACAAAATATCATTTTTATTGATATTTCCCAACCTATTTATACTATTTCCAAGTCATGTCTGAAGTGTGAACCAATTGAGAAATACATGTTTCGTCAAATATAGATACAGATACACATACGTCATGCTATGTTGGTGTCCTTGCGACCAACACATCACTTAATTGGTGTCCATGGTTTCTAGAGCATACCATATCATTATGACAAAGGTTTGTATATTGTTATTGTATCAATTTTTTTCCATAATCACATGCTAAATATGACAAATAATATAGTAGGGATGAAGAGTGTTTTATTTTTCTCACCAAATTTTTACCCTCGACAATAACACGATTCTGGGAACGAATAACACGTTTAATGACCCCAGACTCACCCTTATCTTTACCCCTTATGATCATAACCTGTTACATACAGAAAATGAATATGTAAAATCAAAATTTATAACATAAATATGTAAAAAAGGACAAACAATATTTAGTTGGATTCGGGGATTGTTATTACATTGTCACCTCTGACAATTTTCCAGTGTCTAATAAGTTTCTCTGCAGCTTTCCAACCCATTTCAATGTAACACTCTGCAACCAGAAATCTAAAAACAAATAAACAAACAAAATTAAATTCAATTAAAGAAGAAGCAAAGCTGGGTGGGAAAAAAAAAGGTAAGACAAGAATTTCAATGAAATTGCAAATGGTGTTAATGGGCTTTGCTTTGGCCTTGATCCGGCACTATATTTTGATCAGGTCTATTTTATAGACCCTTTATCCAGCCATAGACCCAAACAGAACATAGCCTAAACACATTAACCACCAACTTTAACATACAATGGCTAATGATATTCATATTCTGTTCACAGCACAATATAGCATAGCAACAAAAACAACCATAAACACCAATAATCAGGAAAAAAAACATCAATCAACCATTAAAACTATATATATTACACTACCAAGAATCAACAACATCAATCAGTTACTGAATAAACAGAATCATAATCAACAAGTTATAATCAACAACAATATATATAGTTTGACCGAGGTTCAACCGGTTTAATTAAATATTAATTAAAAATTCAATTTATAATTTCAAATATTTAAATTCAATAATTTCTAACTTAATAAAATTCAAAATTTCACAATTTCACCTAATGTTCTACACAAAAAAAACATTAACAACCAAATTTTTAAGTAAACACATGCACTAATCATCACTAATCAGTAATCATCAGAAAATCAGCAACAAGCCAACAACATATCGGCAACAACATCATCATCATTTCAGAAGATCAGCAATTCAGAATAAGCAAACATCAACAAAATCAGTATTATTAACTCAGCAACTCACAATTAAACCCAACTCCAACTCAAAATTGAACAAGCAAAAATAAATTGAAGATACCCCAATGCCTGTTCCAAACAAAACACAATAATTTATATCAGATGCATTATGCCACAAAGATATCCCATATAAACCTTTAAGAATTATAGGAAAATTTCCCTAAAGCAGGTACAAATAGCTCTTGAAAATGATATCTTATAACTTCTAGCAGAAACACATATTTGAACAAAATATATGGACTAAATTTTCAGTAGAAATAAATCATTATCAAGGTTGCGAAAACCGGACCGGTCAATGAACCGGTAGAGTGACTGGTTCAAAGGTTCGACCGGGGTTCAACCGGGGTTCAACCGGTTTAATTAAATATTAAATAAAATTATTAAAAATTAAACATACACTGAAACATGTAGCATGAGTGCATGACCCTTTTTGTTACCATAACAATATCTGGTAAGTAAACTAAAATCTGATCTCCTCTTATTCTTTTCAAAATTAAAATAAGAAAAATCTAATCCAACGTTTAATTTCCTAAATTTAGGGTAAAAGGAGAAATTAAAGAAAGAAATTATTGTAGAATTAACAATGCTGAAATGGAAGGGAATAAACAATAAAGATGAGGGCATGAGGGTGAAGATTTTATTCTGTTTCTGGGCATGTCTTTTGCAACCTTTCTGCTGGGTCTAACAAATTTGTATAAAGAAGCTGTAACACATGTATGTCCTCATATGCAGATCAATGTAAAATATCATGACAAAATTAATCAAACCACCAACAACTCTAATTCAGAAGTCAGAACTCAGAACACAACAAACAGAAAAAAATATCAACTCACCCCAATTCAGATTCAGAACAAAACAAACAGAAAAATTAGATCTCAGATTTCAGTAACTCAGTAAAATTAACAAAATACATGACCATAAATTGAAGCAAACAGAGTTGAATCTTTAAAAAATAGAACCTCAAAATCATAGAAATTAACAAAAGGGAAAAACTAAAGCAGAGCAAAGGCGACCAAACTGACAGACCGAGGAACGAAACAGGCGGCAAGACTACCGGCAAGGGAGGAACGGCGAGACAGACGGGATCGAGCAAACTCACCAACAATGGAGGAATCCAGCCGACCCGCTTCGATCTGCAAGTCCACACAACGACGATGAAAACGATGTAGAGAAGACGAGGATGGACGGCCAAAGGCGACGACGTGGAGGAGACGAGGATGGACGGCCAAGAGCTCGAAGCACCCTCTATCTGTCACTGCCGATGGCGAGGCACTCTCTGGCTGACGAGAAGAGTTCGGCGACGGCAGAGGCGGTGACTGCTGTTGGCTGAGAGAGAGAGGGGCTGCTGGCTGAGAGAGAAAGGGAAGTAGCGCCGTAGTGGGTTAGGGATTTTGTGCCATTTTGGTGAGCGAGACTGATGAGAGTGAGGGAGAAGGGAGAAGGGATTTGGCGCAAGGTTTTGAAAACCGGACCGGTCATCGAACCGTTCTAGTCACTGGTTCACTAGTTTACTGGTCCAACCGGTCCAACCAGTGGTTCAACCGAAAAAACCGTTTTAGAATAAAATAATAAATAAATTATAAATAAACATCCTAAAATATAATTATAATATTATAATATAATATAAATCTTAAAATATCTTCGAAATTTAAAACACTACATAAAATATCATCAACCTAATCCATATGATCTTATCAAAATACAAACTCAAAAATTAAATAGTAAAAAAACATATCTAAATATTAAATCCCAACATCATGATTTATCAATCATCAAAATCCACAAGAACTTGTTGCAAATTTGCTTCGGTGGATTCGGATTAGGATTAGCAGCATCATTCGAAATTAATAAAAGTTTTATTGATCTCTATTTGATTAATACTATTATCCATAACTGAAATTAATAAAAGTTTTATTAATTAAAACAAAATTAAAGACCAGCCACAGCACAATGAAAAATCAAAAAATTATCAACATGACCATATCTAAATTCTGCCACCAACATTCAGCAACAAACAAAGCCAGCAAAACCAGCAATAATTAGGAGCCAGCAACTACAAATCAAAGCAAAACCAGCAACTACAAAACAAAGAAGTATCCATAACCAGATACAAAATTAAAGACTAGCCATAGCACATTGAAAAATCAAAAAATTATCAACATGAGCATATCTAAATTCTGCCACCAACATTCAGCAACAAACAAAGAAATAAAAACAGCAGGACATTCAGCAGCAAAAACACCATTACCATCGGCATTCAGCATTCAGCAACAAACAGGGCATTCAACAACAAAAATTAGCATTCAACAACAAAGTGTGATCTTATCAAAATACAATCTCAAAAGTTAAATAGTAAAAAGAAATATCTAAATATTAAAAACCAACATGAAGATTTATCAATCATCAAAATCCATAAATTAGAACCTTGTTGTGACTGACTATTATTCGAACTAGGTGGATTAGGATTAGCAGAATCATTTGAATTAGGAGGATTGGCAGACGAATTATTACTCAAACAGGCATTATAAGCAACTGCTTCTTGATTATAACTAAATTCAATAAATCATAATCCAAATTAAAAACAGCAACAGAACGGCTAGAAATCCAATAATCATCCATAAGACCATAGAACAAAATCAGTAACAAATCCATTACTCAATTTCAGAAACAAATCCATTACTCAATTTCAGAATCAGTAACAAATCAGTAACAAAAGCACATATTAGAACAGAATCAGTAACATATCAGAAATCAATCACTAACTTCAGAGTTCAGATTCACAAATCCCTAATTTCAGAAATTGCATATTTGAGTAATTTGAAATTTCAGAGTTCAGACCACTAACCTTGACTGAGAAATTATAAAAGCTAGAAATTATAAAACCAATTAGAAATATGGTTAAAGCATTTCATCAAACATGTTGAGTGCGGTAAAATTAAAATGAAATAAGAGAATCCAAAGCTTAATTTCAATGTGATAGAGAAGAGAACAAAACTATTGTAACTTTAATTTAATCTATGAAAAAATCTAAACCACTACCAAATCAAATAATTACTTATTGTAGTAGAAATCAGAAGTTGCAGAGTTTGAAGAAGAGTGTTGGTGTTGTCTGTTGTGTGAGTGTATTGTCTGGTGGCTGGTTTAGGGAACTCACGGCGGGGACAACAGAGAGCAGTTCGACGAGTGGAGCACGCGGGTTGGTCGCAGAGTTTGAAGCAGAGCAACGTGGCTTCCAGACGAACGCGAACGGTGAACGACGAGCGAACGCGAACGGCGAAGAACGCGAACGAAGACGCGAACGTGAACGGCAAACAAACGGCGACGGAAGCGTGGCTGAGCAGACAAAGACGACGGACGCCGAGCTCGAGGAAGCAACCGCGATCGGTGACAGCGAACAGGGGTTGAAGACTTCGAGCACGAGGGAAGCTAGATGACGGATGGCGAGCTTTGAGTGCGACGGACGGCAGCAGTATGCCCCTCCTTGTGGCGGTGGTGTAGGCTTACAGTGCTAGGGTTTTGTGGTTAGGTTTGTGATTTCTCTGACTGAAAGAAAAAAAAGGGAGAACGGGAGAAAGAAACGAAGGAGCTTCCCTTTTTGTGTAAACCGGCCGAGTTCCGGTTCGGTCTGACCGGCCGGTTCTCATCCGGTTCAACGGTTTTTAACCGGTTTTTTAATTGTCGGTTTTATATGTCTGACCGAACCGTTAATACTGCCGGTTTGTGGTTAAACCGGTCTGATCGGCCGGTCCGGTCCAGTTTTCAGAACATCGGATTTGGGCAGAGAAGAGAACAGAGATGAGTTGTTGTTGCCGCTGAGTACGATGGGTGATTTAGGGATTAGGGTTCAGCTTAGTTCCTTTAACTTTTTTTTTTCTTATAGGGATAAAACGACGCCGTTCAGAGTTATTGTTTTAAAACAAAAAACCGCTAAAAAATCGGACAGTTCTACCGGTTCACCGGTTAACCGCCGGTTCGACCGGTTTTTTCACCGATTTTTTACCAAACAATTTCTGAACTTACCTGGACTGGTTAGGTGACCGGTTCTCGGTTAATCCGGTTGAACCGGTAAGTCCGGTTTGGTTTTCAGAACCATGATCATTATAAAATGCAGCAGAAACCATATCATTAAGTTGACTGTAGTAGAACCTTGTATGCAAAAAGCAAAGGTGTAATAATGGTGCTTATTATCAACATAAATAATACCAAATAAGATGAATCAAATGTGGCCACAACTTTCAAAGCAACTGAAACTTAAACCAACGATTGTAATTCGAAGCTGCTTGGATCGTGCTAGTAATGATGGCAGGAAAGAAAACTACTGAAATTGTCAATTTAATTATTTTTATTTTTTACAACCAAATCATGAAAATATTCAGAGATGCATGTGAGAACTGGAAATCAAAGCATACCGTAGAAGTTACAAAATTGAGAGGGCCACAGAGGAGAAAGGGTACACAGCAAAAATTAGGGCAATTTACGCAACTAAATTGTTTGATCCTCAATATTACGCAAATACATTGTTTCAGTTTTTAATACGCAAATGCATTGTTTCTGTATTTTATGTAAACCGCTACTGCCAGTAGCGGTTTACGTGTGAGTGTGTGTGTGTGTAAACCGCTACTGGCAGTAGCGGTTTACGTGTAAGTGCGTGTGTGTAAACCGCTGCTGGCAGCAGCGGTTTACGTGAGTGTGTGCGTGTGTGTAAACCGCTACTGGCAGTAGCGGTTTACGTGTGTGTGTGCGTGTGTGTAAACCGCTACTGCCAGTAGCGGTTTACGTGTGTGTGTCTGAATGGGGCTGCCTATATAAACCATAGAGGGACCAAATGTGAAGAAGTAGAGTGTTATTCACAAATGGAGGGAGAGGAAAGTTTTGTGGCTCTGGTTCACTACTCTGGAAAAATTCAAAAGAGCAAAAGGCATGGTGTAAAATTCACAGATAGAGAACCACTTAGTGTTTTTATCCGATCTTCGAATACGTTGGCGGAGATTAAGCAAAGCATATTACGGAAGCTCGGTGTGTGTGGGACGAAGTGGGTAAAAAAATTATTTTACAAGATTCCCATTGATGTTGTCTCAACTGGTGTGAGATATGAGACCTTCGTGATCGGGTCGGATGAAGACTTGCATGTCTTGTTTCACTGCAGGCGTAGTTTTCCGGAGGTGAGGGTAACTGAGCTGTTTGCAAAGTTGGAAGATGGTGTGGATAGCTCAGGGGCATCGGCCCCTAATCCTCAGTCGATCCCAGCCGGTGGTGCCTCAACATCGATGCCTGTGGTAGCAGTGGCAGTTCCGAATCCGGAGCCCGAACGTGCTGGGGCTGTTCATGCATATGTTGGTCCTGTTGTTCCTGATTTTGAATGCGATGCCGGACCGGATCGGGTTGAGAATGCACTGTTTGACGATGATTTGGATGAGGAGCCTGTCGATATTGGTGGGGACAGTGATGATGATATTCCAAGAGGCGGACGTTCAGCCCATGGATGTTCCGGTTCTGCAACACAGGAGTGCCCTCCCCACCTCTCTTCTTTGAACTTGGAAGCCATCGGCCAACAGCAGAATGCTGATGCAACATTCGAGGGGCAGGGGATGCATGATGGGACAAATATGTCTGAATTTCAGATTGGCCAATCCTTCCAGAGTAAAGAGGAAGCCGTGTTGAGTGTGAAGGATTACAGTATTCGGCGTGGAGTTGAGTACAAGGTTATGGAGTCCGACAACCTGAAATACCAAGGGAGATGCAAGGAGTTTGGTAACGGGTGCACGTGGTTGATTCGGATAGTCATGCGGAAAAGGAAGGGCACATGGGAGGTTAGGAGGTACAACGGTCCGCACACGTGTATGGCCACATCGATATCAAGCGACCACAAGCAGCTTGATTATCATGTTATCTGTGCGAGAATCTATCCATTGGTTCGAGCTGATGCGTCGGTGTCTATTAAGGTGTTGCAAGAGGCCACGGAGGCGACTTATGGATTCATGCCTAGTTATCGGAAGGTGTGGTTGGCGAAGCAGAAGGCAGTAGCGCAAATATATGGTGATTGGGAGGAGTCATATGCAGATCTGCCTCGGTGGATCCTTGGAGTCACATGCACGATGGAAGGTTCGATTGCTCTATTGAAGACGTCCCCGGTTAGGGTGGGTGACCAAGTTGACGAGGATAGAGTTTTCTTTCATCGGATGTTCTGGACGTTTCCTCCGTGTATTGAGGCTTTCCGACACTGTAAGCCGCTGATAAGCATCGACGGCACACACCTGTATGGCAAATATGGCGGGACGTTGTTGTTGGCGATCGCACAGGATGGTAACTCGAACATTTTGCCTGTTGGGTTTGCACTCGTGGAGGGAGAGAACGCAGATTCTTGGTCGTACTTTCTATCGAACCTTAGAAGGCATGTCACTCTACAGCAAGGTATTCTCGTGATCTCTGACAGACACAACGGCATCAAGGCTGCATTAGAGAGCCCCGATAGTGGTTGGCAACCCCCCCATGCTTATCGGGCATTTTGTATTCGGCATGTTGCTGCAAATTTTGCCCTCACTTTCAAAGGGCAGGATGCGCGGAGGTGGTTGGTAAATGCCGCGTATGCGAAGACGGAAGCAGAATTTGACTATTGGTTTGATATAATGAGGACGGAGAACCCGACCATGTGCGAATGGGCAAACAGAATGCCTTATGAGAGGTGGACACAGCATAAGGATGGTGGGAGAAGATACGGTCACATGACCACCAACATCTCTGAGTGTGTGAACTCTGTCTTGAAGGGCACAAGAAACCTCCCGGTGACGTCTCTGGTTAAGTCGACATATCTCTGGCTGGCCGAGTTGTTTGTTGTCCGTGGGCAGACGGCAGAGGCACAGTTAGGGTCCGGGCACCGGTTTTCACAGGCAGTAGTTAAGGCCATTGAGCGTAATCTGAAGGAATCGAGGTGCTTCACGGTGACAGTGTTTGATAGGCATCAGCTTGACTATACTGTGGCTGAGACGACTCCCACCGGGAAATTCTCTTTGGGTAGCTATCGGGTTTCTCTGAGGGATCGCACCTGCGATTGTGGATACTTCCAGGCGCTGCACTACCCCTGCTGCCATGCCCTCGCATGCTGTGCGCAGTCACGCCTAGATTGGGCAACTTATGTTGATGAGGTGTACACCATGTCTGAGGTCTTTAAGGTGTATGAGATGTCCTTTTCACCATGTATTCCAGAGGGGCTTTGGCCACCATATGACGGGCCAACGGTTATACCCGATCCGGGCATGAGAAGGGCTAGAGAAGGACGACCACGGTCCACCCGCATCCGCAACAACATGGACGAAGCCGACACCAGCCGACCTAAGAGGTGTGGTCTGTGCAGGCAGCCCGGTCATACCCGACGGGTTTGCCCTCAGCGAGGATCTACTAGTGGGATGTAGATTTATCTTTACTTATTTCGTTTGTCGTAGTTTCCGTGATAACAAACGTGTCTGCTTGTTATGAGTTTTAAGTTATTTGTTTTTAGTCTTTTCGTTTATCAGTTATGAGTTTTTAGTCTTTTTGTTTTGTCTTGTTAATGATAACATCGGTAGTTGTGTTTCACTTTTCTAGAGATATTGTCCTTAACTTCCATCTTAGCTAATAGATCGATACAGAATAGACTGTCTCAACATAATCATAAAGTAAAAACTGAACAATATAAAAGTCCTTCCAACAAGACTAAACATAAGGTCCAACGGGCATAAAACATAAAGTAACAAGTACCCAAAATAACAGTCATCCAAATATAAAAAACATAAAAGTCCTAAATCAGAAAATAAACTACATAGCGAGAAATAAAAAACAACAACACATGGTGCTAACCATCGCGATCATCCCTCGCAACATCATGAAAGTCACCAAGGAGATGAGATCCTGTCCCACATCGAGCTGGACGTCTGACTCGAGTCGGTCGGGCTGCCTCCTGTCCAACATCATCACGTGGAGGGTCTAACCCGAACGCGGACTGGGGGGTGCCCCCCATAGTGAACCAAGTATCCAACGGACTACCTGCAGGCACGTTCAGATCTACCCCATATTGACCCTGATAATCATGTGGCTGGGAATGCATCTCCGTCAACTGTGGCTGGTAAGCTCCGGTCTCCATCTGCACATCCGGCATCTGCTGCTGGTAAGACTGGCCACCAAACTGCACATTCGACGTGCCAGCATCATCCCTAATCAACTCAGCAAAGTCTGCATAAAACCGTGGACTGACCAGCTGATCATCTAAATCCATAGTCATGGTCGGTGTGAACTCCGGCATCTGAGAATAAGCTCTGCTAGTGAATGTATCCCCTCCAGCCTCAGTCGCTGCAAACCCACTAACTCCGCCTGCGTGCTGTGTATCATCCGGAGTTCTCCCACGTCTGGCATTAGCCCGACGAACACGGTGATCGACCTCAGCTCTAGCATCTCCGCCTGCGTCATCCTCCTGCATCGCATCATGTAACCACCTCCACTCTCGACCGGTGTCCCTAGTACCAACACGACGGCGTCTCTCAACACGACGGTTGTCCGGCATATCAGGTAGCTGTGATCTGCGTGGAACCTGGGAGGATCCTCTCTGATATGCCTCCGGAGGTATCTGGGTGCCTCTAGGATCGGCAAATGCAGCCCCAGGGCTAAGGAACCGCTGAGCCTCTCGGTACCACCAATCTAGGTAATCTGCAGATGGGCCAGGATCTGCCACTCGCTCAATGGTAATGACGGCATTAAGTCGGTTCTCCCAATGCTCATGCCATTTCTGATAGTAGTGGGGAAACCACCTATCGCCACCCCTACCGTCCTTAGCATGCAGCCAGTCTACGTTCAAAGCATCCTCGGGGATATGTTGTACTCCACCTAGCTGTGGAACAACCCTGTCAACCTGATGCCACTCGATGACCGCAAAGTATATCAAGGCAGTCACGGCTCGCCACATGCGACTGTGCTCCTCTGTAAGTATCTCTGGATGGACCACGGCAAGTACATCAAGCGCGGAGTAGGGCTCCCACACAATCTGAAATTTAAGAACTCATCAAGGACTACAATAACAAGTATATATCTAGTCACGAATAGAGATCAAACAAAAAGTAAAACTCTTGTTGCTATAAAACTTACATCACGAGCGGTCAGTCGATCCAATGCAAGCCGATACCTAATGACCCTCTGCTCCTTTCCATCATTAGGAGGTAAGTAGGCAGACCACCTAAATTTAAGTCATATGAGACACGAAATTTAAAATATGCCCAATAAATTTGTTAAACTTAAAAAAGCATAACCCATACCTTGATGCCAGCGGGAAAGAGAAAACCTCAAACCCGGCCGGCCTAAGAGACGGAAACCGCCAGAATATCCAACTCTGAAGTAACTGGAGCGGGCCCGCAAGATTAGTCACATTTCTGTTCGCTACCCGACACATACATCGGTACAGCCACGCCAAAGCGGCCGAACCCCAGCTATACCTACCCATGCCATCAAGGTTTGCCACAAATGGCAACCATCGTATATGAACCCGGTTCGCACTCTTGTCCCCAAATAACTGAGTCGATAACAACATCATGATGTAGGCCCGTGCGTAGATGCGGACAGTCTCCTCGCTCGCATCTGGTGGTAGCACCCTAAACCTCTCGTGGAACCATGTAAAGTGTACTGTCATCTGCTTGACCTTATTCGGTGGGGGCCGCTCACCGAATAGGTCCTCAAACCACTCCCAAGCTGGTCGGCCACCCTCCATGTATGTCTCAAACTCACCAAGGCAACCACTCACAGCCTCCCCATCCACAGGAAGCCCTAGCTGAAATGCCACATCCTGCAATGTCACTGTGCATTCTCCGAAAGGCATGTGGAACGTATGCGTCTCAGGACGCCACCTCTCAACGAACGCACTAACGAGTGGCTCATCCAACCAGAACCATTGGCTATTTAGCCTAGCCAAATGGTACAATCCAGCCCGCTCTAAATACGGGATGATCCTTTCATGCATGGGCATATTCTGTTGCCGCCTCACACTGTATATACACCTATTGGGCTGCACAGAACAACAAACGAAAACAGAGTCCAATTAAATTCTCCTATCCTTAAACAGATTTCCATATCTAACCGAATACGAATACCTTAAACCATCAGCAAATTCTCCTATATAATATTTAAAAAATATTTCCTACTCACGATAGGGAAAATAACAACACAAATAATTTACTTATTAACATCCAGAAATTTTAAAATATTGTAAAGATCTAAAATTTAAAACTTCATATCATACAAATATCCTAAACAAACTATAATAATTCACTAATGTCAACTATCCCGTTCCCTAAACTAAACCAACATTAATTAGCGGGCATAACATTCATTGAATGGAATTAAATTTCAGGTAACTAGGCATATCTATAACTAACCAACAAAAACTAAAAACACTAAACCAAGATTAGTGAACTAACATCCTAGCATGCGAACCCTAAATTCAGGATACAACGACTAATCTATAAATTCTAATTCGTCTACCTAACCTACCGTTTTTCTGACTAAGATATGCAAAGACTAGAAAAAAAATAAATATTAACTAACCTGGTCACCAATAGAACCGGCAATATGCGCAACGCCATTCAGTCGGTACAGGTTCCTGCCTGCCATGATAACTCGCCAGAAGTCGCCGCTGAGGAACCTCGGGCCCGCTCACAACTTGCTCTGACTTCTCTCTACAATTTCCTCTCTCTAGAAAACTCCTCAAACCTTCTAAACACATAATCCGCGGCTGCAACCACGGTTTATATAGGCAAACCATCACACGTAAACCGCTACTGGCAGTAGCGGTTTACACACACGCACACACACACGTAACAGTAGCGGTTTACACACACGCACACACTCACGTAAACCGCTGCTGCCAGCAGCGGTTTACACACACGCACTTACACGTAAACCGCTACTGCCAGTAGCGGTTTACACACACACACACTCACACGTAAACCGCTACTGGCAGTAGCGGTTTACATAAAATACAGAAACAATGCATTTGCGTATTAAAAACTGAAACAATGTATTTGCGTAATATTGAGGATCAAACAATTTAGATGCGTAAATTGCCCCAAAAATTATTAACAAAACTACACAGTATTATCACAGAGCTTACTGGCGGCGAGGAGGAAGGGGAGTGACGGCGACGACAGAGGAGACGGCGACACCGGCGAACACACAGAGAGAGAGCTCGAACAGAGGAGACAACGATGGCCACAGAGCTTCCACACGACGGCGAGGGAGCTTCCTACGACGACGACACAGCATACTATGGTGAGGAAGAGAGCCTTCAAGGGGTTTAGCCGTTTAGGGTTAGGGCTGTTTTTTTTTTCAAAAATGACCAAAACAACTTCGCTTTGGTAAGGGGAAAAAAAGGTTTTCGAACTGGACGGTCTGAACCGGTTCGATGCCTTGTGCAGTCAAATACCCAAGGTTCTGAAAATCGGACTGGTCATCAAACCGTTTTAATATCCATTGTATTTTCTTTGTGGTTTTAATATAGTTGTATTATTTCGTTCTTTTGACTGCAATGGCTTGCTATCTTATACTTCTACCATGTCCATGTGTGGATTTTCCCTTTTCTGTGGATAACAATAAAGCTAGCATGATAAAAAGATTGAAATATCTTCTGGAAGCATAGGTAGCTGTATGCTAGTAGGTTGTACTGATTCACATGTTTCCTATTAACTGATAGTTATATGATTTGCTTAATTGCTTTAATAACTTGCCTTTCTTGAAAGAACCTTTAATCATATATAGGATAGGGCCTGTTTTCTCCCCGGAAGACATGCCGGCAAACCAATACATCCTTCCTTTAGCATGTACGAACTTTGTGCTGTACTTGCTTGTGTGTATATTTGCATTGATTATCCCAGTATACACATTAAGATCTCTAATTTAGAGTAGGGGCGCTGGAATCTTAAGGCAACTAAGCACTTTAATGTTACCAGCTATGGTATAAAATGATTTTAAAATTATATGTGCTCTCCTTTGACCATGAACTCGATTTATATTGCTTATGATCATGTGAGCAATTTATTCTGTACCATCCATGAGTTTTGCTGTTGTGTATGCCAAATGCATAACCTTAAAAATTATATATTATCAATTAGCACATGATCAGTTTATCTTAAAATCATGCCGATCTCTGATATTGTGAATCAATTAGGTTTCTCTAGAATACATCCTGTGAGGAACATAAATGATATCTAATTTTACAGTCTCTCCTACTGATTGTCATCCAATAGGAAATCAAATTGTACTAATACTCTATTAGGAAAGTCTATTTTCCCTTGTACACAAGAGGATTATGTCCAAATGTTATGGTGTTTTGTTGATCTGGAGTGAAAAAAATCTGTGTATAGATAGAGCGTAGCAAGGTAATTTAGCTTTTGGTTTTACCCCTTGTCGAAACTATGCTACATTATCTCAGTGTGGAACTGAAGGAATTTATTTTATTTGGACTACTTATACAAATTACAAATAGAATAATGTGGCGAAACCAACTATTTAATTTGACAAATACATCCAAATAGCTAGATTGCCGGCACATATGTATATTGCATTAATTGCATCACTTCTGTTTACCCATTAAAATTGGACTTTTTAGTAGTGATGGCAGCCAAATTACCTTTTAACAAGGAATGTTGGCTTATAAAAAGGTAGCTCCAAATATTTGGTCTTCAGCATATGCTGGGCCTCTGTCGTTGAGGTATACATTTGTTTTTGTACATTATAACGGAAATTTCATTTTACCAATCCTCTGCTTGGGAGCACTTGATTTATTGTTTAAGAAAGCAGGCTTAACTACATAAATTGATGAAACTATCTGATTAAGGTGACATGTCTATTGCTTGCATGTCATTTCAGGACAGCCAAAGAGGCACCTTCTTACTACCGGCTGGAGTGTATTTGTTAGTGCCAAAAGACTTGTGGCAGGAGATTCTGTGCTTTTCATATGGTGTTTACTTTTACCTTTTTGTCAACTTAAATTTCCCCTTTGATGCTGCAGAAAGCTTGTTTACTGTTTCTATATGCATTTCCATTATTAGGAATGAAAAGAATCAGCTTCTTTTGGGGATACGTCGTGCCAATCGACCACAAACTGTAATGCCTTCTTCAGTTCTATCCAGTGATAGTATGCATATTGGGCTTCTTGCAGCAGCTGCCCATGCTGCAGCAACTAATAGCTGTTTCACGGTGTTCTATAATCCAAGGTTGTGAATGTTGCAATACATTTCATCTTCTGATGCCACCCTATTAGAAATTACAATGTTTTTTTTGATAGTTCCGTCTTGGGCAGGGCTAGTCCATCCGAGTTCGTCATACCACTTTCAAAATATATCAAAGCTGTATACCATACACGTGTTTCTGTTGGTATGCGTTTCAGGATGCTTTTCGAGACCGAAGAATCAAGTGTCCGGAGGTACTTACAGCAATCAAATATATATTTTTGTTAGGATAAATATAGTTGAATGTATGATACAGGAGTAAAAAACAGCTTGCCTGAATGTTTGGCCCCTATTTGTATGGAGCACATGAACTTTTTATTTTGGAGGATTTTCCCTCAGATATGTTTAGAGATTGAAAAGTTTTATTCATTGAAATAGTGTTTTTGCTTCTGTGCTTTTTTGTTTTCCAAAATTCACTTATGCTGTGTGGCATCATGCTACTTTTCTTTTACTTAGGCAGAAGTCACTTTTTCTTTCTGCAGGTACATGGGTACAATAACTGGAATAAGTGACTTGGATCCAGTTCGTTGGCCAAATTCTCATTGGCGATCTGTAAAGGTATATAAGATCACAATCTAATGCATAAAATTAGGCACTTCATGCAATGTATTCGGTTGTTAAACCAAAGTTAATGCCATCTTGCAAATATAACCTTAAGGAATTGTACTGGTTATGCTATTGTAGCTTTCTTCTTTTGCAGCCATGTTTAAATACGTACAATGTTAAATGTCACAGTCAGGAAGATAAGGATAGGAATTCAATTGGCGTAAAGCTTCACAATTTGTGTTCCATGCCTTAAAGAGTGTCCTTGAAACTTCATAAGCTAGCAACTTTATGAGCAACCTTTTCTTCCTTCTTTACCTTGTAGGTTGGTTGGGATGAATCCACAGCAGGAGATAGGCAGCCAAGAGTATCACTATGGGAAATTGAGCCTTTAACAACATTCCCAATGTATCCGTCACTATTTCCGCTCAGATTGAAACGTCCATGGCATCCTGGCACCTCATCTTTTCTTGGTACTAGTTTTATTTCAGTTCTAGTTTTTCAAACTGTCTTCCACCTAATTGCAATATAGATGGTATAATATGACATCAATGCCATGGGTTATAGAAGAGATATCATTTCATTCTAAAGAGAAGAGACACTGATAAGATTTTGTAGTGTTACATTTAAATTTACATATTTCTTTTTTTCTTGCATACAAAAACAAAATATTTACTGATCCTCCCTGTCCCACA
Source organism: Arachis hypogaea (assembly GCF_003086295.3). Lineage (NCBI taxonomy): Eukaryota > Viridiplantae > Streptophyta > Magnoliopsida > Fabales > Fabaceae > Arachis > Arachis hypogaea. Next base: position 20,294,254 of record NC_092047.1, read on the forward strand.
ATTTTGTTTTCCTTGTTTGACAATGTATCTTCAAATGAAAAAAAGTTAATATTGAATATTGAAATCAAATTAGCCACATTAGATTGTCCATATGCTTCATGAACAAAACAAAAGGGATTGGATCTCTTTGTTCATATTTACTTAACAAAAGACGGTAATAACTTAATATTGAATATTGAGATCAAATTAGCCACATTAGATTTTCCATGATCTTCATTAACAAAATAAAAGGGGATTAGATCTCTTTGTATCATATTTACCTAACGAAAAAAAGTTCATGTTACAGATGGCAGAGATGACCCAACTAATGGGCTAATGTGGCTTAGAGGTGGACCTGGCGACCAAGGTCTGAATTCAATCAATTTTCAAAGTGTTGGAATGCTGCCATGGATGCAGCAGAGGCTTGATCCGGCTTTGCTTGGAAATGATCATAATCAGCAGTACCAAGCCATGTTGGCAGCTGGTTTGCAGAACATAGGGAGTGGAGAACTCTTGAGGCAACAAATGTTGAATTTCCAACAGCCTTTCAATTATCTTCATCAATCAGGAAATGTCAACACTTCTATCCAGCTTCAGCAGCAGCAGCAAACGATTCAGCAATCAGTGCCTTCTAATATCTTGCAGCCACAAGCACCAGTATTGGGAGAGAACATGACTCAGCAGCAGCTCTTTCAGAAATCGCACAACAACCGAGAAGACCATGCGGAGCAGCACACTTATCAAGATGCACTTCTAGTTCAGGGTGACCAGCTCCACCAAAGGCAACACTCTAGTTTGCCTTCGCCATCGTATTCAAAATCAGAGTTTGTAGATTCAAGCATGAAGTTTGAAGCATCAGGTTCACCAGGACAGAACATGCTTGGTTCACTTTGTCCTGAAGGGAGCAGCAATCTCTTGAATTTATCCAGAGGTGGTCATTCGATACCGACAGAACAGTCACCCCAACAATCATGGCCTGCAAAGTATACACCTATGCAGGTTAATGCTTTTGGCAACTCAATGTCACATGTGCAATATTCTGGAAAAGATATTGCAGTGGCATCACCACATCGTAATTCAGACACTCAGAATCCAACCCTCTTTGGAGTCAATATTGATTCATCCGGTCTTCTACTCCCTGCCACTGTCCCACATTATACGACTTCATCCGCTGATACCGATGCTTCAACAATGCCATTAGGGAATTCTGGATACCAGGGTCCTCTATATGCTTGTATGCAAGATTCATCTGAGTTAATGCAAAGTGCGGGACAAGTTGACCCCCAAAACCAGACACCAACCTTTGTCAAGGTTTGAGTCATACTATTACAACTAACTGCTGCTTTCTGAGTCATTTATAATATAGTTTTGTATTTTTACAGGTTTACAAATCAGGGTCAGTTGGGCGCTCGCTTGACATCTCCCGGTTCAGCAGCTATCATGAACTGCGAGAAGAGTTGGCTCAGATGTTTGGAATTGAGGGGAAGTTAGAAGACCCTCTTAGATCAGGCTGGCAGCTTGTATTCGTCGACAGGGAGAATGATATTCTTCTCCTTGGGGACGATCCGTGGGAGTAAGTACAACTTCATATTTACACAATTTAGTTTTGCTCAATGAATTTGTCTCATTCTATCCACAGCCCTTCACCTTAGCAAAACATGCAATGTTTATTTTATTGGCTTCGAATTCTTTTTGGTCCTTGTAAATATTGTGAATCTTGGTTTTGTTCCCAATGAAGTTTCTCTTTGGTTTCAATCCAAACATTTCAAAAGGTATTTGGTTTTGATACCTATAAAAATCCTCTTTTGATAATAGGTTAATACATATTGAAAAATAATAGGTTTTGATCCACAAAAGATTATGATAATTTGCTACTCTGAAAATATTATCTAAACCAAATTATCATAATTGTTAGAGACTTCAAACAATTATAGAATATTACTATAATATGGGGGACTAAGAAACAAACAAAATGATAGGAACGTAAACGAAATGTTTTTGAAAATATTTGGATCCAAACCAATTTTCCTTTTTTATAAGGACCATTAGAGGCTAAAAACTTATTTAAACCTTATTTATTTCATCTTATAAGATTTTCTTGACATTTTTCCTTCTTTGGTATGTGGATTTTCTGCATAACCTTTTATAGATCATTTGTCAACAATGTTTGGTATATCAAAATACTTTCACCTGAAGATATTCAAAAGATGGGAGATCAAGGCGTAGAATCTCGCGACAGTGCTCCCGGCCTACCATCAATAGGCGATTACTGAGATATTGAAAACTATCCCTTCAATTCCCACGGTCATGACATAAGTATCACATGCTTTGAACACTACTTTTAGACCAGAACTTGCATATCTAGATATGTTCTGTATTATCTATCTGTTCCACTTTCACCATCTTTATTACTTGGAGAGTTGATAAAATTTATGATAAGAAACTTAGGACAAACTATTTTTGTTTAATCAAGAGAATCTCAGGACAAAGATTTGTTCTACTAGTTTGTAACTTATGTACTGAAAGCTAGAAATGTTAGTATTATTATTATCACTACTGTACTATTTGGTAACTCTCTTGCATGAGCTAATTTTGTAGAAAGAAATCTAGAGAATGCTGAAAGGTTAGGTTATGTTTCATGTTATTTGTGGCATTGCGTCCCAGTGGAATGGCCTTATAGCTTGGTTCAGATTTTACTCTTGATTTTGTGTATGCCATTCTTAGTTGTGATAGCTTCTCGAACGATCCATTTGGTGATTTTTTTTCTGAGTTTTAGACCTTTTTTAAGTATTAATCTTTGCCTGCTTTTACACTCTAAAATTTCAGATTAGCCAGTTAGCAACCTATTCTGAACACTTGATTTTAGAATGTGTTTGGATAAATCATTTGAAGGGAATATATCTTTTAGGAGTATGTTAAATTTTTTATTTGGAAATCATTTGTTTGGATAATTAATAGAAATAATTTTAGGATAATATTTAATTTGATCCTGAACTTGCATGCAAGCCTCAATTTAGTCCTTCGAGTTTTAATTGTTTTTATTTAGTCTCAAAACTTTGTGAATATAACTTATGTTAGTCCTTGAAATAATTTTCAACGTACAAACGTTAACGGAACACTGTCGTGAACAGTCGGATGCCACACTAAATTTTGTAAAATGATGTCATTTTAGTTTTGACACTCAAATAACCCAAAAACATAGTAAATGGTGTTTATTAAAATTTTATCTAACAAAATAAGTGATACGATGCCCTTTTTGAGCTATTTAAATGTCAAAACTAAAACTGCATTATTTTACAAGTTTTAACGTGACATTTGATAGTTTATAACAGCGCTTTATCAACATTTTCATACTAAAAATCGTCTCAGGGACTAATATGAGGCAAGTTTATAAACTTTGGGAACTAAATAGAGACAATTGAAATCTCAAAAACTAAATTGAGACTCGCGTGTAAGTTCAGGATCAAATTGAGTATTAACTTAATAATTTTTTAGATTCTAATCATTTTTATAGAATATTTTATTTAATTCAAAACAAAGAATTTATAATCTCCTCACAGGAGAGAATGCAAAGGCTCGTGAGATTCTGTCGGAGTTGTACAAAGATGTTATTAACGTGTTGGAAAAGCATTTTAATTAGGGTGATTATCTATTCCAGTCCTTAGCAATTTTTTTTCGAAAGATCACAATCCTCCATAAAAACAAATCTCCCTTTCTGGCCTTTGATCTTTCCGTCAATGATTTATCAGGGGTTAATGGGACATGTTTAGGTGCATGTTAAATTGTTAATTTGTGCTAATTAAAATTGATAGTTCTTTTTTTTTTTTTTTTTGGAATTTTGTCATCTTCCGGGATAATTGTCAAGAAGAGAAACTATTGGGAGCTAGTAATTTTTAGCTATTATTTAATTAGTACAAATACTAAATTATTATTTTACTAATTTATGTATGTAAATACTGAAAAACGTGGATGCAAATTATATTAATTTATGAGTGCAAATTGTATTGATTCATGTGTGCAAAATTCTAGTAAATATATGTGTAAATTTTTTTTTGTGTACAAAATGTCTGTAAATATGAGTCCAAATTATTGCAGGCTAAGTGCTGGTAAAAAATATAATATTTGCTGGTCATGTAACATTGTACTTGTCAAGAATTGCTTATGATTTTTTTTTCTATTTTTTATTACTTTTTTCATATATATTAGTTAAATTTGTTAGGTAAGAATTGTGAAATATTAATTTTTTTAAGAATAATGCAACACATACAAGCCTTTTTGGTATCAAAGTCCAATCAAGTTGACCTAAATCCAACAAAACCAACTTCAAAATAGAGTGTGTAACGCTTCAAAGCTGTGCACATTAATATGAAAAACGGTTCCACTTTCTTCTTCAAAATTGCAACAAAGAAACTTCAAACCTATGCTCAAAATCTCTCAAAAATATGTGAAAATTTTCGCGAAAACTCAAGAAAATATCGGAGATACGTTTGAAATCTTCAACAACAAACACCGAAAGAGAAGACGAAAGATTATTGAAGATAAATCGTCCATATTTTTCACTTTTCTCTTTCGCATTTTCTATCGTGAAATACTAAATAGTCATATTTCTATGTATTAGTAGATTCAGTTTGTGTTCTAGCAATAATGTAGATATAAATGTTCTCTTTATACTGTTCATTCGTGATAAATGTGTTAGGTCAGTGTAAGAATATTGTCGTAGTGCTTCTGGTGTCATTTAATCTATATTAATGACATTTTCTTATCCAAAATTGATTTGCATGTGGTTTTTTTTTTTTTATGTTTGAGTGATTTGCATGCTTTGAACTGAGTTTGTGGCAAGTAATCAGTAAGTACTTTCGGTATATTTTGACTGAATTATTGTGCAATTGGTCTTTTTGTCCTAAATTTGGTGTAATCAGGCCATAGAATGCTGGAGTTATTCTGTGCATGTTTGAGTGATTTTCATGTCTTTTTGTGTATGTTTGAGTGATTTGCATGCTTTGAACGGAGTTTGTAGCAAGTAATTAGTAAGTACTTTCAGTGCTTTTTGACTGAATTGAAGTGTAATTGGTGTTTTTGTTCTGAATTTGGTGTAATTAGGCCATTGAATGTTGTTGTAGTGCTTCTGTTGTTAATTTATGCATGTTTGAGTAATTTTCATGTATTTTTGTGCATGTTTAAGTGATTGCCATGCTTTGAACTGAGTTTGTGACAAGTAATCAGTAAGTACTTTCGGTGCATTTTGACCGAATTGAGGTGTAATTAGTGTTTTTATCCTGAATTTAGTGTAATTAGGCCATAAAATGTTGTTGTAGTGCTTCTAGTTTCATTTTGTGTATGGTTAAGTGATTTTCATGAGTTAAATGTAGTGTTGTTTTCTATTAACCAAATTCTTTATTCTTTACGGCAAAAATGACAATGAAAAAGTTGCTATGAAGAACATCTCAAAGAAGACACCAGTATATAATGTAAACATATATATGTTAAAACAACTTCATTTTTGTTCTATAACTATAAATATAGTTATATAATATAATTTTTATTTATTTACAAAACATTCATGATTTGCAATGCTCCACAAGATCAATATCAAATATATTCAACAAAATAAAGAAAAATCTTGTGGATGAATTGAGATTTGGTATTCATGCATAAGTATACTAGATTATCCAGTATAAAAGATTGAAAAATCATCGCAAACCTCTGTTTTTTATTATCTTCTGTTTTTTATTATCTATTGCAATCTCCGGATTATTATCTAATTTTAAATCCATATATTTATATAATGATTTTTCAACCTTCCATATTTCTATATAGAAATAGAAAGAGATAGACTAGAAACGACATCTCTTATCTCACTGACACCAAAGAGGGGGATCTAAAATGAGTGGAATTTTGATATGGGTGGAATATAATGAAATAGAGCCACTTTGAGGTTCCCTTTGAAATGAGGCATGGAACGGAGCCATTGCGAAGAAGTTCCACGAGTTACGAAGGAAACTTCGAGCTCATATTGGTCATGGGTTGAGAACGGGAATTGAACTCTATGAGATCAAATTTCCCGTTGTTCCTCAGTAGCTCAGTGGTAGAGCGGTCGGCTGTTAACTGACTGGTCGTAGGTTCGAATCCACCGGGCTTGAATGTGACCCATAAACTGTTGAAAGAATTGGCTAATTCCTTTGATCCGTTTAATAGCTTCCTGGACACATGGTATGGGGTAATCAAGATCACTCTTGACAAGATAAGGGATGTCTTGGGCTTAAATGCATCCGGTAAAAAATCCATTTTGTAATCTATTATATCAATCAAATTTTGGTATTTTTTTTATATTACTTCTGTGTTATTAAAATATTTTTGCTGATGTGTAGGGAATTGCTTTCAGAACAAAATTATCTATAAAGAAATCACTGAGGAGCAGAAGAAAGTTGTTGAAAGCTTCAAAGGTTGTTCTTTGTCACTTTTGATAAAGTCTTTGATTGACATGAGTGTGGATGGACTGGAAAATCAATTGAAATTCAAAAGGGCATTCATCCTCTTTATTCAAAAGTGTTTCTTGTTGCCAACAACAATAAGCAAAATTTCTCCGGTTCACATGCCACTCAAAGGAATCAGAGTTGCAAAACAAATATACAATTGATGGTTGTCTCTTTACACTCATGATTATATATTTTCATGAATCCACATATACATTAATAGGCCAGCGGATAGAATTCCCAAACCACTGTGAGTGCAACATTGAACAAGAGAGAGGCTCGTTAAAAGGATAGAATGTGAGGCAAAGGATGAAATGGTAACTCAACAGAAATTATTCCCTTAAATTTCGGTGCATTTGTTTGAAATATATTCTGCTAATTAAATAATTTTCTATTTTAGTGCCTCATAAGAAGAGCACAACTGAGAGGACAATCAAAAAAAGAAAAGAAGAAAAAAACGAAGTAACAAAAGAAGAAACTTGTTGTATTGGACTCATCTTCAGAAAGCAAAACTGATTCTGAGTATGAGTCTAATTCTGAATATGACTCTGAAGAGATATCGAAAAGAAGAAAACAACCCAAAAGATTGGCAAAGATGTAAGTGTTACTTTTCGATATCTTTTGTAAATATTTATTCTGTTTATTTACCTCATGTGTTTTTACCTTTTTAGGATGGAATCCAAAAAGAGGAAACATGTTATTGTGGATTCATCTTCTCAAACAGAGACTAAATCTGATGATGAGTAAGATTCAGAAACTATTATTATAAAACTATGTTCTGTTTTTTCATCAATTTTTTTTATAAATAGATTTTTTTGTATGTATTCTCAGAAGTGAAGAAATCCAGAAAAAACAGAAAAAAAAAGGTTGAAGAAAAAAATAAAAATCCTATAGAAGAGTATGTCTTAATTTTCGGTGTTTTTTTGTCAATATTTATTATGTTTATTTTCCTGATGATTCTTTTTTTTTCCAAGATATAGGCCAAAACCAAAGATATTCCAAAAAAAGGCAACACCCCTGAAAAAAAGAAAACTTGTTCGGCCTAAACAACCAAAAAATGGCCACGACTCGACAGAAGCTCACTTTGATTCTTCACAAACATAAGATTCGATAATTTATATTGTTTCTTTGCTAAAATTTTCTAAAAGCTGATATAATTACTTTAGTTTTACTGAATAATATTTATTTTGTCCTTAGAATGCTACCTGTGAATTTGTCGAGTGAAAATGATTCTATATTTCAAACACGGTCAAACTATCAGGGTCTGTAAATGCACAAAGTGATCTGATTAATATGTCTCTTTGTCTTACTATTTCTTTATTTCTTGTACTACCATAATGTGCTTTTTAATTTCATATATATTTTTTTTAGAAAAAAAAAACCCTCTAAGATTTTCTTCAAGAAAAAAAGGCATGAAAAAAAGAAAAAAAAAGAGTTTGCAACATGCAACTTTGTAAGTTCACATACAATAAAAGTTTTATTATTGTTCAATGATTGAGGTGCTTTTTGAGATAATTTTGGTGCATTTCAAGTTTAAAGTACAAGAAGAAACAATGGATGAAGCCAACCTTATTCAGCAAGCTTACCCAGTTGATCAAGCAAGAATAGAGGAAAGGATAAAACATTTACCAAAATCTGATAAGTGAGTAAAGTATTTAACTATATTGTTGAATTTTTTATTTTGTTTAATTTTATTGACTTAATTGACACTGAATTTTGTTTAATATGAGTAACATAACTATTAATCTCGGGACATACCTTAAAGATCAAATGCTTGTGCTACGAAGACAAACTCAATCTGAATCTGAACTACTGAATATATGAGTTTTTCAATTTAGTTTTTCGTTCCAATCATTGAGTTAATGGTTTTATCAAAATTTGTTAATGTTTACTGCTTAATAATTTCTTTATTATTTGCCTTGATTAGAGTGCCACTGCAAGTAATTGCTCCTTCAATAGAAACCTTTGCATCCAGTGCTCAGCATACTCAACAAGAACCTGTTGCACAGTCTCCAACACAAGAATTTCTGCAATATAAGAACCTATTAATGCGTAAGTTCTAGTTACATTCCTTTTTGTTGCATAATTCTTTTTTTGTGCTTTCTTAAACAATTTTATATCTCATTTTGCAGTCCTTCACAACCACATCAAGAAGCTCCTGAGGAAGCTTGGCAAAGGAAATTCAGCATGAAGTTCCTCTTAATGCGTAAATTCTAATTAATAAATTTCTCTTATAATAGTTTTGGTACATTCTTTAACTATTTTATGTGGCATCCTGCAGTCCTCCATCATCTCAAGATCTCAAAGATGGTTTGTTGACGGTTGCAAATGCTGTATTGGATGATGACTTTGGTACACCATTCTTTGACTTTGGCATAAGTCAATCAATCGATGAAGCTACAATTACACAAGAGGATGAACCACCAGCCAAGAAGAGAAAATTTCAAAAATTGGAACTCAAGAGAACCTCGTGTTGGCTGATGAGTTAGAAATGCTGGTTGATGATGTTATGGATGCTGGGGTTGTAACAGCATTAAAATTTGCCAAGTAGACAAGTCCACAACTAATGCAACAAGATGTATAGCTGAGTTTGAGCTTCCTTGAAAAGTTCAAGACTCCAGTCAAGCAAAAGGAAATAACGGAAGAGTTTAGAGACAAATGCTATCATTGGGCCACAAATATCAAGACATTCAAAGATGACACCAGTAATGAATGGGAGATTATATTCAAGTTGAAGCATGAAAATCTATTCGAAGGAGCTAGATTTTATTTTGCATCTTTAAAACCAAAAGAATTTGTTAAACATCTGGTAATTCTTCTGCTATAACACTAAAGCTTTTTTATGAATTATTGTACCATATATGTAATTTAATTTGGGTCCTTTGTTTTCATAAGTGTTCTCCGTAGTGTGCCAACTTCTCAACAAGAAGAAATCTAAAAAAAATTTGAAGAATATATATATATATAAAATATTGTGTCCCATCTAATACTGTGGTAAGCTCTACTACAATTAAACTTTAACCTCAATTTTGGTGCATTTTGAAAATATATTATATGCTAAAAGTTATTATTTCGGTGTAGAATAACATGTTGATGAAGTTTTAGCATAACTACATTAATCTAGTAATCAAGAAGGCCTAAAGCATTAATGAATATAAGAACTACCTTTTTAGACAAAAAAAAAAAAAAGCTAGCATCCCATCCATTTATAAATTTTTATTTCTAAAACTTCTTAAATAATTTTTCATTCTGTGTCATTTAGACTAAAATATTGTCCTATTTACCCAAATGTTAGTTATTTGCCCCAATTTGCCATGGAAGACATTAGTGGTTGTGGATTTCGGATGTGCAAAATAAAATATTTCATGTGCTTGACCCCATTCAAAAAGAATCTCCCAATGAAGAAAGAACAAAAATGAATAAATTTGTGGTAAGTTGTTTACATAATACATATTTTTATTTTCTTTATCTTGTTTGTCTTTTTGTTTTGAATTGAGTTTGTGCATTGTAATCATTAATTAATTTTGGTGTAATCACTACGCCAGAAGCGGCAAATGGCGGCGGTAATATACCAGTGGTTTTTAGAAATACTGCTAAAATGCTAGATTACGGCAGTCTCGGTGACGTTTTTAAATAGGGCTGCTAAATCAAATAATTTGACTATGGCTTAAGGGAAAAACGCAATGCACACAAAGAAATCCCCAATTGGAATTAAAAAAGAAACCCTCTCCTTCCGTGATTCAAGAAAAATGTAAAACCTCCAATGGCTCTCTGCCTCGCCGCTGCGCTCGAAATCGTGCCACCCTCATCATATCGCATGGCCATCGCTCGATCCTATTGCATCGCCTTGCATGCAAATCCCCCTCTTGCTGCCTATTCAGTCTGCTGCTCCTGCAAATCCCGCGAACGAAATCTTCCCACAATCCGCCACCCACGCACCATCCTTCTTTCGTTCTGATATGTTCCATCTTCGCTACTGCTTGCTTTCCTCTTTCCTGGTTTGATCTTCTCTCTGTGCTCGCTTTCAATTAATTAATGTGTATTAGGGTTATCTATTAGGAATTAGGATGAGCTTTTGAATCTATTGTAATTGATGAGTTTCCATTTAAGCTCTTTGTCTTGAGTTCCCATATGATTAGTCAATTAGTATTTCCCAATATTTATTTTTTAATCTTTCCTCTGTTGATGGTACGGATACTTCTGATTAATTTTGCAAGCAAGATTGGTGCTATAGTTACCAAGATTTGGAGTTCAGAAGTCACCCATGTGATTGCAGCTACTGATGAAAATAGAGCATGCTCTAGGATAGGAAAAGTTCTTATGGCAATTCTAAATGGGGATGGGTTCTCAAAATGGATTGAAAGTTATTGTGGTTCTATGTTTTCTTACTTTATTACTTGATTTTATCCTCATATTTGATTTCTGATTATTGAGTTCTTTAGTCACTTAATGACTTCATTATTTGGTTCTTATTCTGCAACGATTATGTTCATTTGAGAGTTGGAGGTTAGAAGGAAGAATAGAATTTGTGGAATAGTGAGATCAAATGTAATGTTCTACATAGTGGCATTCTTTCTGAACTTATAGTTCTCTGCCATGTGAAGTTCACATTTTGCTTTGATATTTATAAGGTAATCTATATATTTAGTTTTATAATAGTTATTTGATGGAAATTTTATTTTGAGAAAATTTTAAGACTAAATTGACTTGACAATTTAAAAGTGTTAGGATTAACTTGATTAAATTTTTTTTCTGTATCATCTGATATCATCTAAATAATGCAGAACATCAAAAAAAATAAAGAAGGTCAAGTGCCCCGTATTGGTGATAGTGTTTTCTTCACTTTCCATTCAAATTTCCTCTGATCATCACTCTTCTCCATGAATTGTTGAAGGTAATTCCTCTAATATACTTCCTCTCTACTTTTGTACTTATCAAGTTCACTAGTTGATTCAAAAGTTTTAATCTTTTGTTTAGATTTTAGTATTTTCATGCATGATTAGTTTATCTAGCATGTGGGTCTTCACTAATTTCTCCAAATAATTAGCTTGTGCTGTTAGTGAGGAAAAAAGTTATATATTGATTTTTAATTTACTATAAAAAATTATTTATATATTTATCGGTTTAATTCAATGTAAAAGGTTGTATAATTATGCATGTGGTGCCTTGTGTATATTATATTTTAATTAGATTGGTGTAGGAACTTGGTTTGTATAGTTTAAGAAATGGTGGTAGGTGGGAAATTGCATAATTAGGTCTGGGACCAGGTGGTGTTGGTAGTTGTTATGGTTAATCTAAGTCTATAACTATAGCTTGGTTGAGCTAAGTTGGTTTCATTTTCTGGGTTGTATTTGGTTTTGACCTCTATGTTGACTTTGCAGTTTCACCCTTTTTTGTGAAATGTTGAATGTAATGAAGTGTGAAAGTGGTGTTAATCAATGTGCGTTGTGCCTATAGAGATATAAAATGATTACTAATTGTGTCACTTTTTGGAATCTTTCTGTTGAGTTTGAGTAATTATGTAATGATGTCTTACTTGTTGTTTGTGTCATTGGGCTATTTAATTAGCAAGTGATTAGATTGGATGGACAAACATTCTGGGGATTCTGCGCTAACTCATGGTGCCACAGGTGCTTTCTCTCACTCCATGTTTAATGCATGTGTGTGTAGTTGCAAGGACATAGATATTTGTCTTTAAATTAAGAAAAGAAATCAAATTCCAGCTGTTTAATGCATATATACTGTTGTTAGTATTATGAAGCATCGTTCCGAACGATCCTGATGTTGTTTGTAATGAACAGGATCGGATCGGAGCAAAGGGCATGCATGCTGTGATGAATCTTACATACACATGCACAGTGAATGCTGATCATTTTAACCACACATATTTACATTCTAGATAGATTCGTTTTTTTCTATTTTATAGATTTTTCTTATCGATTACTAACGTTGTTACGGTCTTTTCACGAATCAAATTTTGTATTTCTTAATTAAACACCAGTATTGAGGATCCTCTAATTTAATGAATTAACTGACATGAGTCTTATATATATATAGGGTGACATGAGAGAAAGCAGGACCACATTGTATTGCAATTTAGCACAAGGCAGATAGTATTTTCATCAAAATGGAATGCCTTTAAATAATCAACAGCTACCAAAAGGAGAGATGCATGTACAGTATTATTATTCCAAAGGTTTCTCATCACTCAACTGATCAAGGACTTCCTCCTTTTCATATTTAACAACTTAATAGCCTTTATTTTAGAACAATAACCATACCAAATGATACCTAAGATCCTAGTGTTGCAATTAACACTGTTACATATATAATAGTTAATTAAGCTTGATATATATCTAATTCTTTTGAGTCAATATAGAAAAAAATTAAAGGTGGGGTTTACAAGCTAAAAGCGGTACATAACACTTGGAATCAGAGACCATTGTTTAGAGTGTTGGGCAAGTAGCATTCATCTTTTCAAAATTAGATTGTATAGGCTCTTATTTTCATAGTGTCATGCATGCATGATTGTATAGAGTTATTAGCAACCACACTTTACTCGAACTCGCTAATAATTCACACATACAAAAAGTATAGCCAACCAAGTAGCTAACAACTTAGTAAAACTTAGCTTGCTTATTCCACCCTAATAATTCTATTTAGTAAGAAGAATCTCCAACAATAGCTATACAGACCTTAGTAATAACAAATCAAGACCTAAATTAAATTATTAGCAATAAGCTTACCTACCTTTGATCATATATATTATTATAGTGATATGAAAAGGGCGTATATATGTTTTCTTTATTGGTGAGACATGATGACAGTGGGCAAATAATATAACTAATTTTTAAAGACAGTGATTATATGCTTTCATCTCATAACTAGATAACCACTGGGGGAACCTCTACCTTTTTTTAATTAAACTAGTTCTTTTGGCTTTGTATCGTTGGATGATTGATGGAAACAATTTGCAGGTCTAGTTGAGGACCAACAACTGATGGAGACCTTAGTGTCGGTATAAGTGCTCCTGGTACTGCATCAATTAAAAGCTTTACTAAAATTTGATCAAAGCATTAACTAAAAGCTTTGATACAGCTAATAGAATTTTCTTAGCATAGTAGCTTTGTGTTCAATATTTTTTGAGTAAATAATTTACAAATAAATATTTTTTTTAGTTAACATTTTAGAATTATCTACGAGTTTAATATATTTTATTTAGTAATTTTTTGTGTTAATATCTCAAGTTTAATAAATATGATGTAAAGAAAATATGTTATAATGAAGAAAAATGGTATAAACTATTGTAGTTGGTCAGTTCTTTTTTTAAGCTTGTGTATGAAATTGTGGCAGTTTAAAACCGCCGCAATTTTTTTTTAAAAAATCCACATAAATTTGCAGCGGTTTTAAAACCGCCACAGGTTTTTTTTAAAAATCCACTAAACCAAATAGCGGCGGTTCTGCAACCGCCCTAAAATTGTCAACTTGATTTGCTGCGGTTGTGCCAGCGGTTCCTTAGAACCACCGCAAAATCAAATCTCCACCCCGGCCCCTAATAGGCGACGCTTGTGGAACCACTGGAATTTTGGTTCGCGGCGGTTTAAAACTGCCACAAATCCCTAAATAAACCGCCGTAAATTACCGTTTCTATTGTAGTGAATTCTGTGTCAAATTAATTTGTACTGCTTCTTATGTTTGGCTTTCTGTACTTTTTAGAGCTTGATGATATTAGAAATGAGGGTGTATGCTGGAGCAAAACCTTTAGTGGAGAATCAAGAGAGCATTGAAGCACCATATATTTCACTCAATGGTCAATGAATATCGTAAGTACTGTTATTTAATATATTTTATTGTGCTTTCGTGTAACTATCCTATTAAACATATTTTACTCTGTTATTTTATTTTTGTTTATTAGCTGAAATTACAGAATATATGTCATGAAATAGCTAGAGACAATTCATCCCAAAAAGATTAGAAAAGAAAAATACACATGAAAAATTGAAAATAAGTAAGTATCATTAAAAACACATAATTCTTTACTTCTAAATTAAAAATAAATTTCCTTAAATTGTATGGAAAAATTGATCGTTTCAGAATGGAATATGCTTTGATTGTTATCTTTAACGAAATAATCGAGAGATAAAGTCATTGCTGAATCTGAAGGCATAAGACTCTCAAAGCTATCTGCTTCAATATCAAGTCCTTTCTGTAAATTTTCATTAGAAAATATAGAAAGTGTATAGGTTGAATGTTGTAAATTGTTATGAATTTATACACTGGTTGAGTATTGAATTATCTGTGTGTTGTATAGTTAAAACAAAAATATCCATTGCATCTTTGTAAATATTAAATTGAAACTTTTGATAAATTTCTTTGTCAAATTAAACTTTTATGAATCTGTCTGTACTCTATTGCAGAATTTGAAGCCCTATTAATCAAAGTTCACAATTATTAGGTTTAATATATTGAAGAAACTACAGATGCATTGAATTTCTTCTCATTCAACCTGAAACTATTTACCATTAAACAATTGAAAAAATAATTTAAAAACCAACAGTAACTTGGTAAATGGAACAACACAACGCAATTTAGAAAGTAAACCTCATTCTATTAAAAAATAAAAATTTTACACTCATTGCACCGAAATTTATTCAAATAAACACCGAGAAACCTATCTTATTTTCTTGAATCTCTGAACTGATAATTCATAATTTGTCCATGATAAAGGCTAGAATTTGACTGCACCACTGATCCATCATCTAAAAGGTTTAACTACAAAAAGTAAATCGTATATTAGCACAATTATCAACATGCACAAAGACTATTTTACCCAATTAAAGCACATCAATTTTACCTCACTTAGAGCATCCTTTTTCTTTTTCTTTAAAGCATTTACAATCTATTTTTCAGTATTTGATCCCAATATATTTTTGGGACGTTCACTTGTTCTCACACGTGGCGGGCTTTGAAGCTCATTAATATCTTCCAACGAAGCATCTTCGTGCGATAACAAACATTGTCCTATACTTTTGGCTTTATATTCTTGTATCTCAACCATCGCATTATCCTAAGCGCGGTGCAAAATCACAATCAACTCCTTAGATTCTGATGCAAATTCACAAATATTGTGTGACCAAAATATCAACTCATCAAATCTCCTACTTCTTGGCTTCAATAAAGGCTCATCATGGCTGCTACTCTTCATATGTGTGTGCCTCCTCTTTACATTCTTGCTCCATCGTTCTAATATATATCTTGGTGATACTTTATCTCTTCGCTCAAAGCTTAACGCACTCAGAGAATGACGGCACAATATGCCTCTTGACTCAAATAATAAGCACTGACATTTTACTTCGCATGATATCGCGTCATATGTAACCACAAACTTATTGAATGTTGAGTTTGAAACCTATTCTACAACTTCATATGCCATAAAACCTAGAGCGAACTCTATTGATCTTGTAGTGCAATTCATCTTTCCTCTAAATTATGCTTGAACTTCCCTGAACTTCTCGTCAGTATACACATGCTGAAATTGAGCTTTTATTGATGATTTTGTTGCACAAGGTATCACAGTATGAAAATCTACAACATCAGATTCTCTTCTTTTTGCTCTCTACTTTCTAGACAATTATCATATTGTTTCACAAATTGGATCAATGAGCTATTACGTGTAATAAACTTGTTAAAAAATGCATGCATGCTCTTTCTCCTTTGTGTGCTTCTCATACCAACCCAAAAGTGATTATCAAGATAAACTGGGATCCATAAATGACGACTTTCAAAAAGTTCTGAAAAAATGGTAAAATACATAAATCAGAAACCAAATGCACCGAAACGTATACAAGTTCACACCTTTATTACAGAAGCAAAACACATAAATATCTAATTCATTATAATAAATTCACCCTTATCTGAAAGTCATTTATTGTCTCTAACACCATACTTCATAAGAAAATCATTCCAATTTCTATCAAATACTGTTGAGTTAAGAAATTAACTAAATTAATTAGTGATGGCAAACATTATTTTTGGGCAAAATAAATAATTAGTGTTGATTAATAATATTTACTTATTAACTAATTGTTTATTGTTGCAATGCCAAAATCTGATTTACAGCCCAACTTGAATGGAAAATAAAACAAGGCAAATGGGCTGAATGGTAAGTGTGAATAAAGACAAGCCCAAGTCATTCATTTCAAACAAAATTCATCAAAGAAGCATAGCAAAGCACCAACGGGCTGAAGTAGAGAAGAACCCGATCCAAGCCTGAAATTGTTTTTCAATTTCCCACCATCTTGCTCCAACCAAAGCAACGTTCCTCTCCTCTCTAATCAAGTCACATCAAGACTTCAGAAAAGTAAGAAAGAGAAAGAGAAGAGAAGCCTCCTCCATAAGCCAGTAACCAAAGAAGCAAGAAAGAGAAAATCTAAGCTTGAAGCACAGAAGCTAAAGCAGAAAATCTAATCCAAGTCAAGCTTAGGTTAAAGGTAATCCATCTCATCTTGCTTGCATCAAATCTTCTTCCCTTCTTCCCAACTCTCTGCTCTATCCGAAAATGGCATTCAAGGGAAAGTTGTTCTCTGCCCTATTCTGCTTCACATCTACGGTCACAAGTGATACTTGGGGACCAAGTAGTTTTTCAATGGCCAAGATCAAGTTGACCATAAGAAGATTTCTATTGTTACTGCTTTGTGGCTTTCGGTCAAGATGAGGAAGTCAGAGGGAAAGTTTCTTCTTTAAGGATTAAGGTGAAAAAGTGAATCTGTGAGTTGGTGAAGCTCAAGGCTCAAGGTGTTGACCTTGGAAGAAGAACCCAGCAACATGCAAGGAGATAAAAGAAGCTTGCTGTTCATTCAGAAGGCAAGGAGAGAAAACCAGTGAATAGAGGTTTTGTTCTGAGAAAGCTCTTTAAAGAAGTTCAACTAACTGAACAGTGTAACCTAATCAAAGGTGCATTTCGCCAGTATGAAGAACTGAATTAGAGGCTTACTAATCTGGTTTTTCGCATAGCACAGAGGCTGCTGATGAAGTCAATCTCCTTCATGTTTTACAGATTGTAATGTATTTTTCTATGTTTATCTTTCTGTAATTTCTTGTGAGAAAAGGCATATTGAGAAAGCTCAAGTAAAAGCCATGAGTGGAAAAAGGCTGAGTGAAACACTTGAGAGAAAAGCCTAGAGTTATTTTCAGATTTCTTTAGGTGTGTTCATGTCTTGTATCTTGTACCTGTGAGGTATCCCTTTCTTAGTTGGGTTAGCACTAAGAGTGAATAGTTTGGTATTAGCATAGCCAATGTCAAGTTAGGTTAGAACTTGAGTGTGAAAGGATTGGGTCAATCCTGAGTTATTGGTGTATGTAATACTGTTAACTATAGTGAAATTCTTCCATAGTTGTGGAGGAGACTGGATGTAGGTTGCATAGCACAAGGCAACCGAACCAGGATACATGCTGGTGTTAGCTTTTCTCTTCTCTGCTGTGTTCTATTTTCTGATATTCATGAGACAAAAATAAATTGTCTCATATATTTCCGCTGCTAAGTTAAAACAGAATCAGAATTGCAAATCTGTTTTAAAAGGGAAACAACAGCAACTAAAAGGAAGGCATAGATTCAACCCCCCCTTCTCTAAGCCTACCACAACCTTCAAATACATCTTTTGTAAAAGAGTTCCAAACAACATGACTCATCTCTTGTTCAATTTCTTCATGTCTCTTATAGCCATTTAATTTATGTGGAATCTTCTTCATAATATACCAAATGCACCATCTGTGAATTGTTGTGAGCATACAAATCTCAATAGCCATTTGCATCGATGCACATTGATCGGTAAGAATGACTTTTGGAATCTTTTTTCCCATGCAACGAATCCAACATTCAAATAACCATTTGAATGATTGAATATTTTCATTTTTAATCAGAGCACATCCGAGAAGTGTAGAATGACCATGGTGATTCACACCAACAAAAGAACTAAAAACCAAATTATACCTAAAGGCAAAAACACAAAAACAAAATCAGGATTGCGCTGAGAAAAGAATCTGATATGCACCAAAACTTGTTTCAAAAGCACAAAAACCAGAACAACAAAAATACATGTTTGTATTATAAGTGGTATCGAATGAAACAACATCTCCAAAATACTCACGATGACCTCTTTTCACTAAGACAAATGATTAATACGTTTTACTTTGTCTAATTCCATCTTCATCATTATTCTCAATTGTACTGCGTACAAACATGCTTAACTGCCTGTGTTGTTTAAACATCCCTGCTTGATTTGGACAGTATGAATGTGAATGATGCAAAACAACCTTTGAAATAACCCAAACAGCAGCGTCCTTTAATATATGTATATAAATTCTTGTAGGACAATTTAATCTAACTAAAAGATTTATCTTCTGAGTTGGAGATATGTTCGATTTTCATTTTTTCTCTCAGTTACATGTAATCAATTGGTTCTTGATTTCATTTTCCTTCTTATTTGTGTTCCTAATTTTGGTAGAAAATCCTACAAGTTTAGAATAATCTTTGTAGAATTTTTCAACTTCTTCAAGTATGTTAAAAGTCATCCCGACCTTTGGCATAAACTTCTCATCAACATCACATAGAAACTGAAAAAACACCGAAAATAGTTCTACATTAAATGAAATTGTCTTTCATAATGCACCAAAACTATAAATAGATTCTTCAAAAAAATAATTCAAAACTCCTACATTCTATTCAAATTCAAACCTTCAACTATAAGTACTAGTTTTCACAAAGAAAAATGAAATTATCTTTCTGTTTATAAAACTTCACAAGCATCAACTACTAACGAACTACATTAACTAGGGAAGAAGAAAACTTCGTTCACTTCATTCGATTCAGAACACTAATCCAATTCGTCTTGATTCAACTGATTTGAATTTGTATCATTCATTGTTTTCGAAAACAAAAAATCTATTGAAAAATTGATCCAAATCAGATAAAAAATCAGAAAACGAAGAGAATGGAAGAACATAGAGAAAAGAAAGAAGGCAGAGAACAGAGAGAACGCAGAGAAATTTGAAAAAAAATGAAATCCGCTGAGAAAGTTATATATAGTGGCGCGTTTAGTCAAAAAGCAGTTACAGATAGTGGTGCGTGGATGTAAATTAGGTTATACCAACTTGGTTGGACTTAGTTGGGTAATTAACTTGGTTGTAGAGCATTATTGATTTTTTAAAACTCTTTTACTTATAAAAATTGAATAGAAGTTATACATAATAATAATGACATTGCTAGTTATTATTAGTCTTACCTGTTTGTTATTAGTTATTCTAAAATGTTTTTTTTTTAATCTTTGATGTTATATCTACCTTGTTAATTGCCATAAATATTCTCATTTGTTATATCTATTTTAGATAAAATACTATGTTAATTTTTTTATTATTTATTATAAAATAGAATATGCACTTCTAATATTAAATAAATTATGATGTTTAATTTAAATTGAATACACTTAAGACTTAACATAATTCTAATAATATAATATTTTAATAACTTTTCTAAGCAATAGTAAATGGATTAAAAAAAGTATATTTTCTATTCAATTTTTATGAATAAAAATTTAAAAATTACTGATATTTATTAATTTTTACGTAATAAATTTAGCTAATGTATATAAAAAAAGATAAAAAAATAAAAAATTATAAACGGCCTCGAACATTACTTTTTTCCGTGTGTCCTCGAATAATACTTAAACAAACATATTAGCAGTTTAATGTGTCATATAGGTATGTTTGTTAACCAGACAAAAATCATTAAATTAAATATCAGGGGCTGAATTTTTTTTTTTTTTGCAGGCCTCACTTTTTGGGTAATTACCTAGCCATCTATGATTTTTTATCTTTTAATTATCTGGAAAGCATTTTAATTGTATGGCGAATAAAGGGTAGCTATGAGGGGTTTGACGTAGGCTTTGGTTTATTTTCTAGCTTAGTTTGATCGGTTTGAAGATTGAGGAAAGGTGCTTCTTGATTATCATAGGACATTATGAAACAGTGAAGTCTTAGATGCCATCCTTACTCGTTTCCTTCCTTTGGCTTAATCCTAGTTTGGATATGGATCTCTGGGCTTAGTATTTGCCATTTTCATGAGAAAGCAATGATAAAGATTGCAACGGTAGTGGGTAATCTGATCAAAGTAGATGTTACTACTAAGTTGATTGAACGAGGCAAGTTTGTATGAATCTATGTTACTAGTTTCTACCAGTCATAAGGAAGATAAGTGTTGATAGTTTTGGTTATGACATTGAGTATGAAAATATTTGTTTGGATTTGTGGAAGATATGGTTGCTTTGGTCATGATAATAGAGATTATACCAAAGGAGAAGCATCAGCACCGTGGAGACTCCAACGATGCACCACTGGGTGAAGTGCCAGAGATATGGCAGCAACAAGCTTCGAGAAAAGTCGGTGAGGTTGGCAGTTGAGTTTCAACAGAGATATGGTAGTTAATTTTTTTATTGACTAAAGATAAAAGAAAAAAAATAACCAAGAAAGAAGAAAAAAAAACACGCCAAATCACATGGCAGAGTTATAATCTAAAAAAATAGATGAAAAAGCTCATCCGAAGGTTGTAGATACTCCACATAATGTTTTATACTCAACAAAACTTTTATAGCTATGAAGTCAGTCGCACCATTGGCTGATCTATGGATCAAAGAAATATTAGCTTTCCAGCTCCATGTCAAGATATCCTAGACTTTGTTCACCAAATCCTACTCTTGCATAGTATCACCAAGCCTCTTTATTTGCAGCAAAGAGAAAGTTTCTAAACAATTTATTTCACACAGAACTTCCCGGTAACCACAATCCCAAGCAAGAACAAGACCCCTCTAAATAGCATGAAGTTCAGTCCGAAGAACACTGTTAATTACGATGAAACCACCACAACTCTTCAGCCAACATCCATCCAAATTTTGAATAATACAACCAAAACTAGCAGTACCATTTTGACTACAAAGACTAGCATCGCAATTAATTTTAACAGCACTAGTAGAGGGAGGCACCCAAGATAGCCACAGAAAGGGACAACTTAAGGAATGATACATGGTAAAAATAGTATGCAACTCCCTAGCTGACCTTCTAATCAAACTAATCACACTACTAATATTCCAAGGATCATCAGAGTTAGAAAACTTATTATTCCTATCACGCCAAATCCACCAAAGAGCCGAGAAGAAGATAAAGAAATTACCATGCTTGCAGCTGTCCTTTAACCAAAAAGATAGGTTAACGTTTGTTGTAATGAGGCCTAAAGCAGTCCAAATCATGTTAGCCTTGGGATAATCTTTGAGACAGTGTAAAATAGTTTTAGGAGTAGCGTTACATCTGTGGCATATATTAAAAGTAGCTAAATCACGGCTACATCTGAAATCTGCCATAGGAATAGCGTTTGTATTTTTTTGGGACATGAAGCCTCCAAATCCACAGCCAATTCTCCTCTTCTGCCCAGCTGATCTTTCTTTTTAGAGTGAATACCCCATCCGGCCCCTGACAATTATCTCGAAAGGACAACGAGGCCCCCAAGAAAAAAAAAACACCCAATCTGGCCCCTGATAATTTTTTTTGGGACTGATTAGCCCCTGTGCCAAAAAAAATAACGTTGAATTTTTTTTGGCACAGGGGCCTCGTTGTCCTTTCGAGGTAATTGTCAGGGGTCGAGTTGGGTTTTTTTTTTGTCAGGGGCCGAGTTGGGGGTTTTTTTTTGTCAGGGGCCTCGTTATCTTTCGAGGTAATTGTCAGGAGCTGATTTGGGTTTTTCTCTTCTTTTGAACAACCAATTATACCCACTATTTATAGAAAAAGAGTTTGAGGCCGAGGCATGCCAAATCCAACAGGGGTGCTCCCCAGCTTGCAGATCAGGATTATAATATTCCAAGTTGTCTAACCTCCTCCAGAATAAGGGTGTAAATCCCATTAAGGACCCACCTCCCATCATGCCAAATATCCTGAATGGTTAAAAGAGAGTCTGAAATATGAACATAGGGGAACCCATTTGCAATTGAACCCTCAAGTCTCCACTTATCAAACCAGAAAGACTGATTAGTACCCAGTACACCAAGAAAAGCCTTCTTTGAGGGCTGCAAAAGTTTTGCGAATACTTCAAATATGAGAAGCATTCTTGGGAGGACAACCATCAAAATTACCTTCTTTCTTTAAATATTTGAACCTCATAAGAGCCACCCAAGGATTATTCGGATAATGAAAAAGCTGCAATATGAGTGTTCCAAGTAAAGATAAGTTAGCACAAAATGGATCCCGAACACCAGCTCGCCTAACTTCTTAATCACTTTTTGTCAGTTAACCAAGCTGAAGCCCCTACCATCCAGATGTCCTTTCCAAAGAAATTAACGCATCATGGAAGACAATTTATCACAAACCCAGCTACGAAATAAGGAAACCTGCATGTGATAGATAGGAAGAGAAATAGCTACAGAGTTAATTAAGCACAATCTTCTTGCTCTGTTAAGAAGTCCGCCTTTTCAAATTGCAAGTTTGCCTCTGACATTCTCAAACACCTTATAGAAGGACGCCCTAGAAACCCGGGAATGGTTAAGAGTCACACCAAAATATTTTTCTAAGTTCAGAATAAGACTTGGTTTTGTAAAGCTTTTTGAAGAGGTGCTTGTGCTTTTTAAAAGTTCAAACTCCTCATTTTGTGTTTGGTAAATAAAAAAGATCATGTGTTTGTGCTTGCAGCTTTTAAAAGATCGGGGTACTTTTGAAAGCACCTAAGATAGAGTTTTTTAAAGTTGGCTTGTGCTTTTCAAAATTTAAAAGTCTAATATAACCTCATATGTTAACTAATTTTCAAATTTAATGCTTGCATTTATGTCTATTAGGTAGCGTTTGGTGGAGAGACAGAGACGGAAAGACTGAAACTGAGAGACAGAGACTAAGAGACAGGGATTGAAATAAATCTCAGTATTCTGTTTGGTGCAAAATGGGAGACAGGAATTGAAACAAAAATGAAACTCTAATTTAATTTGCACAAAGGGTAAAATTGGAATTAATTAATTGAAATGAAAGTATTTTAGGTATAAAATGTTATTAAAGTTTCAGTCTCCATCTCTAAAAATTTCAGTCCCTGTGTCCCTACTTTTTGGAGGTACTGAAATACTGAAATTTTAGAGACAGAGACAGAAATTTTAATACCAGTCTCTGAACTAACAAACACGATACTGAGTCTCAGTCTCTCAGTCTCTGTTTCAGTACCTCAAAACAAACGCTACCTTATAGTATTTTTAAATTTTAAAAGTTATTTTACCAAATGCAATTGTTGTTGTTTGTGATTATTAAAAGTAATTTTTAATTTGATTTACCAAACATAAATGCTATTCCTTTTAAAAAGCCATCTTTTAAAAGTTAACTTTTATAAACTACTTTTAAAAAGTAAAAGCTTTACTAAACTAAGCCTAAATCTAATAGAAGACACACTTGTAAAAACATCCCTTCTGTGAGCTGAAACATTCCTAGAAAAAAGAGTTTTAGACTTATCAAGGTTAACTTTGATGGGTGGAAAAATGCCGGTTAAGATTTTCCAATAAAAACAGTGTTGTCAGTACAGTCTTAACCGACAAAATTCTCACTACCAATTTAATTTGTATCATGATTAAGATTAAATAACTGGGAGTAGAAATCCTAGGTTGTTTCCCAAAGAGTTGACACAAGGTGCAATTTATTGGTTAGGAATTTTTTTGAGAAATTTTAAAATTGGAAAATGGAAAAATAGATGGCTATCAATTTAAGCAAGAAATAGTGACAAGAGGTATTATATATTTGAAATAAAAGGCCTTGACTAGGAAAAGATTAATTGGAGTTTCTATCCTTGTTGCCTTTTCCAAGTATAATAGTAAAAGGTTTTTGCTTCCACTTAGTTATCCTCTAACTAATAAAGGAAAGTCAAGTAGGTAGCACTAACTCTGATTCACAAGTCCTAATCACTTCACGGGGAAGGATTAGAGTTAGTGAAAATTGAGTTAGCCAGCAATTTCCAATTACAATTTAATACTTGAGTATTCCAACTCAAGAATTTCCAATTAATCAACTCCAAAGCCAAGTTGAAAGCTCTACTCCATTAACACGAATGCCATTTTCACAAACATGTAAAGGGAGTAGATAACAGACATGTTAACTAAAATGAATTAATAAAATCAAAATTCGTACTGATAATTAATTAAAAGAAATTAAACAAGTAATTGAATTAAATATAAAAATAGTCACTGCATTAATAAATTCAAAATTAACAAACTCCAAACATGAATTCAAGTAACTAAATGAAAAACAAAAGAGTAGAGTGATAGAAAGACAAACTATAATGATAAAAACTCCACTAGAAGGTAGTAGTAGCTCTCTCAAGATCCAATACTGAATATGAACTAGATACGCTAAGAACCCTAGAAGAAGTAGTGTCTCCCTCTCTAGAATTCAAAAACTAAAACTAAACTAAGTGAAAAATGAAAGTGTGTTGTGTCTCAGCTTCACCCCTGCCTCTAGTCTGTGTTTTCGGGCCTGAAACTGGGTCCAAATCAACCCAAAAATCGCCCCCAGCGAGTTCTGTTACGTACAGCACGTGACGGAATGTCACGCATACGCGTCGCCCACCTTCTCTCTAGAATTAGGGTTCCTTAGTTTAATTTCTTGCAATTTCTACTTTTAATTCTTGTTTTCAATTACTTTTCCTTGTCATTTATTGTTATTGCACCTTTGTTCTTTTCTTCTATTTGTTATTTCCTCTCTTTTGTCATTTTTATGTTCATGAATACTTTTGTTAATTTCAATTTTAATTAATGCAATTTATGTTTTCATGTTGATTATTGCTTTCTTTAATTGTTGTTATTATTTTCTTGCAATTGGTTGTTGTAGCATTTATTATTTCTTGTTATTTTACCATGCTTTCTTTTCATGCCCACCAAGTGTTTGATAAAATGTTTGGTTGGGTTTTTACTTAGTTTTTCTTCTCCCTTGGCTTGAATTTGATGACTTTGGTGATCCTTGAGCCATTGATGTCCATTCTTGTTTGATTCATTAGAGTAGTTAGTTGATTTGGTTTCCATTAACACTAAGTGACCCTTAGTGTTGACTTAGGACTTATGGATTGAAATCAACTATGCTTACTTGACTTATCCTCGATGTAGGGTTAACTAAGTAGGATTAACTCTTCATAATCATCATGTCTTTGTGGTCAATGGCTAGGATAGGTAGCCTTAGCCCTCAATTCATGCCAAGAGGTTTCTTGCATTTGAAGTTTCTTTTCCTTGCATTTAATTGCTTTGACTTTTATTGCTTTGACTTTTAGTTTCTTGCATGTTAGTTTCTCACACTCTTGGTTGAGAAATTGGGTGTTTGGGTGGAATTGAGTTGTGGATGTCCATTCCGCATTGTGTAAGGATTGTTAATTGGTTTGGTTTCCCTTGACTCTATGTGACCCACTAGTGCTGACATAGGACTTAGGGATTGGAATCAATTATGCCCTTTTGACTAATTCTCAAGTAGGATTGACTAATTGGGATTAATCCCACACAATTGCCATGTTTGTGGTCCATAACTAGGATAGGAATCCCTAATTACCCAATTCTCACCAAGAGTTCTCTTTTTTAGTGTTTGGATTCTCTTTGCATTGCTTTTACTTGCTTTCCATTTAATTTCTTGCATGATCATTTACATTCCATGCTATTTACATTTCTTGTCTTCACTTGCAATCATCCAACTCCCATTTCCTCTCTTAGCCAATAATGTACACTTTATTGCAACTCCAAGGAAAGACGACCCAGGAGTCTAAATACTCTCGGTTTATTTTGTTTTAAATTTAACATTTGATTGTGAGAATTCATTGTTGGTTTGGACTATGCTACCAACGAATTGATTATGTTTTGATTGATTCCAAACCGGCACGAATTCTTCATCATCAATCGTCCTTATGGGAGAGTCAAGGGAAAATCTAAATAAGAAGTTGGACCTATGGAGAGAAGCTCTAGAAGTGTATGGTCTGCGCATAAGCCGTAGCAAGACGAAATATATGGAATGTAAGTTCGGTCTGCGAAGGAAAAATCACAATATAGAGGTGAAGATTAGAGAAAACATCTTACGAAAAGTTAAGAGTTTTAAGTATCTTGGGTGCATCATACACAATAATAGAAAGATTGAACATGATGTAAACCATAGGATCCAAGCAGGTTGGTCAAAATGGCAAAGTGCATCTGGTTTTATATGTGATAAAAAAGTGCTTTTAAAACTTAAAGGTAAATTCTATCGCACTGCTATAAGACTGGCTATGCTTTATGGTATAGAGTGTTGGGTGGCCAAAGAAGAGCACGAACATAAGCTAAATGTGGCAGAAGTGAAGATGTTGAGATGTATGAGTGGTCATACGCGATTGGATAAAATAAGGAACGAAGATATAAGGGAGAGAGCTGGAGTAGCACCCATTTGTGAAAAAGATGGTAGAATCGCATCTCAGGTAGTTTGGACATATGAGAAGAAGACCGACAGAGCACCCAGTCAAGAGGGTGGATGAGATGGAAGATGGACAAGTGGTGAAAGGAAGAGGAAGACCTAAGAAGACCATCCATGAGGTGGTCAAATGAGATCTATATGTAAACGATCTCTCTATGGACATGATACATGACAGAGCTCAATGGCATCATTTGATTCATGTAGCCGACCCCACCTAGTGGGACAAAAAATTGTTGTTGTTGTTGTAAAATTATTAGTTAATCAGAATTTTTACTAGAATTTTATTACCAAAATGATGTTACAATGCTACTAAATGAGTTAGGTTGTGTAGTATTTAGTGTTTATTTGGATGTCATTAAGTAGATAAAAAAATATTTTTTAATAGAGTAAAGTATCGTTTTTGTCCTCGACGTTTGGGGTAAATCCTATTTGTGTCCCTAACGTTTAAATCGTCCTATTTGTATCCCTAACATTTGTAAAAGTGATTCAATGTTATCCTGCCGTCAATTACACATCATGAACGCTTTAGTTTTTTTTTTTTGTGACTAAATAGAAAAGAAAGAAAAAAAGAGACAAAACCAAATTAATTGGCTAGGGTTATATCTAAATCTATTAGATGTTGAAGCTCACTCCATGGTTGGCTCCAATTCGAGTGAATGTCCGCGCCAGAAGCAGCTGCTTTAGCCATACAATCTGCAACACTATTTGCAGTCCTCTGAATTAAAAGAATAGAGACTCTCCAATTCCAATTCATAACCTCCTGTATATGCTTTGCCAAATCCCATTCCGGAATATCCTTACCAAGCATTCTTTAGTTTACCAAGAAAAGAGCTTCTAAATAGTCTGTTTCACAAATAACCTCACGAAATCCACTCTCCCAAGCAAGAAGTAAACCTCTCCAAATTGCATACAATTCAGCAAAAAGAACACTACACACTTCGACTTTCCCAGTGCAACCTTTCAACCAACATCCATCAGGATTGCGAATGATACAACCAAAACCAGCATAGCCAAAAGGAGCAAACCAACTAGCATCACAATTCAATTTAATAGAATGAACTGGAGGTGGAACCCAATGCAAACAAAGTGAAGGAGGAGACAAAGATTGATGCATAGCAAAAATAATGTAAAATTCCCTTACTGAACTACGAATCAAACTCACCACTTTACTAGCACTCCATGAATCATCTATACTAAATAAGTCATGATTCCTGCTTCTCCAAATCCACCAGATGGTCGAAAAGAAAAGAAAAATATCTCCACTCCTTGCACCTCTATAGAGCCAATCATGTAAATTCGAATTATCTGAATACAGGCCTAAAAGGTTCCAGACCTCCTTGGCACTAGGGCACTCCCGAAGACAATAAAGAATGGATTCAGAACCATTCTGATATCGATGACAGGTGCTAGATAAAGCTAAACCACGACCCAAACAAAACTCTGCCGTAGGAATAGCATTATGAAGACTGAGCCAAATCAAGAACTTGTACTTCTCAGGAATATGCAGTCGCCATACCCACAACCAATTATCATGCTCATTCCAGTCAAACTTTCTTTTGGCTAGCCAATTGTACCCACTCCTAGCTGAGTAGAGTCTAGAAGATGCCACACCCCACGACCAACCCGAACTCTCTCCAGCATTCAAATTTGGATTATAAGCATTCAAACGCTGTTTGACATCTTCTGGAATGATAGAGAAAATATCATGGAGATTCCATTGACCATCTTTCCAAACATCTCTAATAGTTAAATCAGAGTCAGATATATGTACAAAAGGGACATCTTGAGCAATTGGGCCCTCAATACTCCAATTGTCAAACCAAAAGGATTGATCAAGTGACCCAACGCACCAAGAGAAGGCATCCTTAAGAGCACCAAAAGCCTTTGAGATACTCTTCCAAACATGAGAAGCATTGCAAGAGACAGGGCCATCTAAAACTCCCTCATTCCTCAGATACTTTGCCCTCAATAGAGCAACCCAAGGCTTGTCCTGACAATGAAAAAGTTGCCAAACCAATTTACCAAGTAAAGATATATTAACACACGCAGGATCTCTAACACCTAGGCCACCAAATTTCTTTGGAGTGATCACGGTCCTCCAATTAACAAGAGAAAGACCTCTACCATCAACTTGACCCTTCCAAAGGAACTGTTTCATCATAGAAGACAATTTATCGCAAACCCAATTTGAAAAAAAGATACCTGCATATGATAGACAGGAATGGATGCTGCAACAGAATTGATCAGGCAAAGTCTCCCTGCTTTATTTAGAAGCCTTCCTTTCCAATTAGCTGATCTTCCCCTCACCTTTTCAATCACCGAATGAAAAGAAGCCCTACTGGTATGGGAATGATTAAGGTTAACTCCAAGATATCTTCCTAAGTCCAAAGCAAACCGTATTGAAGAAACACTAGTAAAAATATCTCTTCTACGAGCAGTCACATTTTTAGAACAAAAAGCTTTAGACTTTTCAAGATTCACTTTCATGCCAGATGCCTTGCAAAAAATGTTAAGAGAATGCATGACCATTTGGACCTGACTCTTTGTAGCCTGACAGAAGAGTAAGAGATCATCTGCAAACATCAAATGAGAAAATTTTGGGCCACCCCTAGTGACAGAAACTGGTTTCCACACACCCTCGACCACCTTATGAGATATATAGCAAGCAAGTCTTTCCATACAAAGCTCAAATAAGTAAGGAGACATTGGATCGCCCTGTCTAAGTCCCCTTCTAGGAGCAAAACTATCCAATCTATTCTCATTCCACATAATAGAAAGAGATGATGCATGGACACAATTCATAATCAAATTAACAGTGATGATAGGGAAACCAAAAGCAATGAGAGTACTCTCCAAAAACCTCCAATCCACCCTATCATAAGCTTTTTCAAGATTAATTTTAAAAGCAAAAGTACCTTTCTTGGATTTTGTGTGCTTCATGAAATTCAGAATTTCTTGGGCCACAATAATATTATCAGGAGCACCACGATCCGGAATAAAACTTCCTTGTAAAGGACTAACAATATATGGAAGAAAAGGCCGAAGTCGGTTAGTCAATACTTTGGTGATAATTTTATAAACAACATTACACAAGCTAATAGGCCTGAAATCCTTCATAAAGGTAGGGTTATCAATTTTAGGAATAAGCACAATCAGAGTTTCCATGATGCTAGGATTTAAGAACTCTCCCAAAAAAGAGCTCCGGACAATATTCCAAATCTCAGTGCCTACTATCTCCCAATATTCTTTAAAAAAAATAAGCTTGAAAGCTATCTGGACCAGGAGTCTTAAAAGGGCTCATACTGAATACGGCTGACTTGACTTCCGCAAAAGAGACAGGGTCAATTAACCTAGCACAAGCCTCAGTGCTTAGAGTGGGCATCGGAACATCCCCTAAACAATCAACCTCAACCTCTTCCATTGTACCAAAGAGATTCTTGTAAAAAGAGAGGGCTTCTTTCTGGAGAATATCTGGATCAGTAGACCAAGACCCATCTCTAACATATAATCCATGTACTCTATTATGGTTTCTACGCACCAAAGTCTGAAGATGAAAGAATTTAGTATTTCTATCCCCATACTTGACCCACTGCTCTCTAGATTTCTGGCACCAAAAAAGTTCCTCTTGCAATAAAAGCCTATTGTAATCTTCCCTCAGTTCAGCTTCTTTAATTCTCAGAGATAACACATCGGTAACCTCCAAACGCCGTTGAATCTGATCAATCTGATATTCCAGCTTATTTTTTCGCACAAAAATATTTCCAAAAATCTTTGAGTTGAAGTCCAAAGAAGCCTGTTGAACCATCTTAAGCCTTTCAGTAATGCCTCCAAACTCTTGATTCCAAGCCTTACTAATAACATGTTTATAAGAAGGATGTGTTGTCCACGCAGCTTGGAACCTAAAAGGACGAGAACCTTTCACTCTGGGGCTACCATGACAACGAACTAAAATAGGACAATGATCAGAATGAAGCCTGCTAAGAATTTCAGAATAACCCTCAGGAAACATTGTCATCCATGCCTCATTAACTAGAGCTCTATCCAACCTTTTAGCCAAGTCCCTACCAGCCTGAATTGCTCTATACCAAGTATATCTTCTACCAGTCACTTTAAGATCAAAGAGCTCACAGTCATCTAAAGTAGTAGCTAATAGACTAGCTCTGTGAGAAGAAAAATAAGCACATGTACTCTCATCTGGTGCTACAATCTCATTAAAATCACCAACAGCCATCCACGGTCCATTATGGCCTGAATTAATAGAACGCAAATGATCCCAAAATATACATCTTTTTTTGAATTGAGGACTCCCATATACTGCACTACAAAGCCAAACTAAGTTACCCACACTCACTTTCACTGTGATACATTGGCCAATTTGATCAATAACCACACAAGAAGTATTAGCAATAGAAGATAGAAACCAAATGCCACCCCTGTGTCCTACTGCTTCCTCAATACCAACACAATGAAAACCCAACTTATCCCAAAAATTCTTCAAATTATTAAACATGGTATGAGTCTCAAAGAGAAAGAAGAAAGATGGTTTATATATTCTCACCAATTTTTTGCAATGCACACGGGCCATCTTGTTAGATGCACCCCTCACATTCCAGGCTATGATATTGAAACTATCCATAAAAACAGCAAAAAGGGAGCTCCAATAACAAACCCGAGACTCAACATGATGTCCCTGTCTTCGACGATCCTGCCTTTAATGGACTCTCAAGTTGCAGCCCAATTTTCTCCGTTGAAACTTGCACCATACCCACCGTCGATGCTCCATCCTTATCTACTAGTGAATTCTGCAAAGAGTTTAGGCGAGGATGCTTTCGCACAGTGCCATTTGTTGTCTCACCTTGCTGCTGATGATGAACATTGTGCCGGGTCCCCGAAGAAGCCACACTAACCGGTTTTCCAATATTGATGCCCCTGCTTAATTTTACTTTGGATCCAGTAGCATGTATTGTACGTTGGTGATTAGGCCTTGTCCAAGTATTGGTAGCCTTGTTAGGAGTCTTCTTTGCTTTTGGTTGGACCTGATGGGTGCTAGGAGAAGGCTTTTGACCCATTTTATACTTTTCTTTCCTAATCACTTGAGTCCAGCCTTCCAAATCCTCATGTTGTGCATGGTCTACATGAATAGCATGCAAATCACTCTCCACCAAATCCGGGACAGTAACATTTACAGTCTCATCTCCAAGATTCTTGCCAAAATGAAAACTTGCCTTTTTCACATGTACTGGATTTTTTGAATTTGCGCTTTCTGGCTGCTTTGCTATATCGCTGACCACCTTGGCATTAGTTCCTCCTCCCGCATTGCTGTCAGTCTTGCACACCTTCATATCATGACCAAACTTGAGACAAGAGCCACAAATAAGGTGAAGACTTTCATATTCAACCTCATATTCAACACCTTCAACAAGAATCTTCTTAGTCACTTGGTAATCCTAAATCTATCTGAACACAGGCTCGAGCATATCGTCCTCTTTCAGCTAATTTTGTTGCCAAATCAACCTTAACGGGAATGCCAACTGCAGCCGCAACATGGAGCATTGCATCTTCTTGGTAGCACCAAATTGGTAATCCGGAAATTCTAATCCACACTAAAGTTGCTCCAAAACAGTTTTCACTTGATCTAAACTCTTGATCCCAAGGCTTCACAGCCACATAATTTCCCTCGATCATCCATAGACCTCCTAAGAGAATCTTTTCTCGCTCATCAGCCACATCAAACTTCACAAGAAAGTAGTCAAATCCCACGTCCAATAAATCAAAACCTCCCTTAATCCTCCATACTGTTCGGAGTTTATGAGACAATGCAGTGTAGCTATAATGTTTACCTAGCACCTTAATCACTATAGCATCCTTATAAGGTTCTGCCAAGCAATTCTTAGCTTCTTGGGTAAACGTGACACTCGGTGGCAAGAGATCTCCTTGCTTCCCAGAAACTACCGCAATGTTATCTCCCGATAAAGTTCCAACGAGTGAAAAAGCTTTAGCAATCTTGGAACCTACAACTTTGTCCCTGAAAGAAACCTTCAAAGGCTTAGAAACCCCTCCCAAAATATTATCCTCCTTTTCCCCTGATGCAATCTCTCCCCCGCTCTCCCCCTTATCTCTTCCGCCGACATTATCGGCTGCCTCACCGTGTTTCACCCTCAAAGTCTCTTTCCCGCTCACTCCACCGCTCATCTTCGATTTTCAAAATTGTACAGAGTACGGAGTACGTACTCCTACTAAACCCTAAAAATTCTAACGCTTTAGTTTGAGTTTTAAAAACCTCTTCTTGAAGTTAGAATATACATGTTTGGGATAGAATTGATGATCTACTCCGAAAAATAGCTCATCAAATGTTAAAACTAATTCCTATAACATTTACATAATTCACTTTTCTAAGGACATAATTGAATCTAAACACAAATAGTGGGTATAATATTAAAATCGACCACATCCAAGTGAGACCTAATTGAGAATGAATACATCTAAGTGAGAATAATTGAAAAACATAATCTGATTTGTTAGTATAATTGATAGTAGGATAACATTGAATCACTTTTATAAACGTTAAGAATACAAATAGGACGATTTAAACGTTAGGGACACAAACAGGACTTACCCCAAACGTTGGGGACAAAAACGATACTTTACTCTTTTTAATAAAAAAAAGTTTTTTTAGTATGTTTGTTAAATTTTTAATAATAAAAGTAAAAATATTAGAAAAATAAAAAAAATCTTTTTTGAAAAAGCTACCATTTATATTTTTTTTAAAGATATTTTTTACGTAATAAATAAAAAAAGTATTTTTATATTATTATACCCAAACATAATTGATAAATAAAAAAAATTTGTGATTAAGCAAGGCCTCAAGGCCTATAAAAAGATCTTGTTATATGAGATATCCAAATATAAAATTACTTTTATTTTTTTATAAAATCTTTAAAAAAATATCTTTTTTTAAGAGTAAAGTATCGTTTTTGTCCCCAACATTTAGGATAAGTCCTATTTGTGTCCTTAGCGTTTAAATTGTTCTATTTGTATCCCTAACGTTTATAAAAGTTATTCAATGTTATCATGCTGTCAATTATACTAATAGATCAGATTATTTTTTTCAATTATTCTCACTTGGATGTATTCATTTTCAATTAGGTCTCATTTGGATGTGTTCGATTTTAATATTGTATCCAAAATTTGTGTTCAGGTTCAATTTTGTCCCTAAAAAAGTGAATTATGTAAATGTTGCAGGGATGAGTTTCAACTTTTAATAAGTTATTATCCGGAGTAGATCATCGGTTCTGACCTAGACATTGGTATTCTAACTTCAAGAAAAGATTTTCAGAACTCCAACTAAAGCTCATGATGTGTAATTAATGACAGAATAACATTGAATCACTTTTACAAACATTAGGGATATAAATAAGACGATTTAAATGTTAGTAATACAAATAGGACTTATTTCAAACGATTGAAACAAAAATAATATTTTACTATTTTTTTAAAAACCCACCTAAATATTTCAATTTTAAAAAAATAAAAATATTACAATTATATTTAAGTTAAATATACAATAATAAAAAAATACTTTTCTGTTTATTCATTATGTTAAAAACATATTTTTTATGTAAAAAATCTTTAAAAACTTATAATTTCTCTAAAAATATATTTTTTATTTTTTTAATATTTTTGCTTTTACTATTAAAATTTTACCAAATATACTAACAAATAAAAAAAATTCAATAAAAAAATCTGTTTCTAACGAACTCTAAACAAGTCCTGAATCCCAATTGTGATTCTAACATGTACCATCCATCTTTGGTAGAAATTTCAAATTACATAAATGATATTGGAACCTACGGCTTCCATGCATCATTTTAGTGCACAACAAGAGGGACAAAAAAATGAAGAAACACTATCAAGCATGGAGCAATGCATTGGACCACAGTCCCACAGTATGTCTCCTCTATCTATCCAGGTTCCAATCTTCAGCATAATATTGATTATCATAAATAATTCATATAATGCTATTATCAACGACATTACAAGTTACATAAACATAACTAACACTTTCGATTACAATTAACAGCACACGTTTCAGTATTAAGTACGCGAATCGTAAGCAGAAACAGTGAATTAAACACGGAATCAACAAATTACAAACACATCATAAGCAATTTCTTTCTTCTCAATTTCCACTATATTCGATTGTAATAGAAAACAATCCACAAACGACTCTCATAAACCCTAACTCAACCACACAATTTTGAATATATACTCTCGTCCAGCATTCTTAGCCGGAGTATGCGCCTCCGCCGCCGGGATCTTCACTGCCCTAACTTCTTAGGGCTCTCGATCATCCTCGAGGTAATCTTCGTAACGGTACAGTCACGGCGACGACGGAGAGGATATCCTTGGTGCAGTCGCGGAGGGAGATGAATTCTTCGGTGGAGGATCCGAAGGGCGCGGGGAGGCGAGGGAGACTGTCGATCTTGCGGCGGCGGAGTCCTCGAAGGCACGGTTGAAGAAGATCTCGGAAGAGAAAGGGTAGAAGGAGCGGACGCCGGTGAAGGTGGCGAGGGTAGCGGTGAACGGGGGGAGGGGTCGTCGGATGAAGAAAGGGAGAAGGTCTCGGAGGAGATGACCAAGGTCCGTCAGGAGCGGGCGGAAGCGGTGGTGGCTGCGAGGGCAACGAGGAGGCCAAGGACGACGGCTATCTTGAGGAGGTGGGCCACGATAGAGAGCGCAATTGGAATAAAGAAATTGAACGCAGAAGAATGTGTGTGGGGTGGAAAAGAAAGTACAATAGAAAGGTTTTGGTTTTTTGACTCTTTTTTTTTTTTTTTTTTTTTTTTCATGCATGGGTTTTCCAATTTAACCCTCTAAAAGTTTCCCTTACATAATAGATAAGGAAATTATTATTCTCGTTCTTAATTCCTAATATTTTCATCTATTATATATTATTTTTAAATTATTTTTACGATAATTTTTTTTTATAACTCTAAAAAAGTTTATTTTTATGTGTGTAAAATTTAATGATATATTGCCCATCTTTATTTTGGTTTAAATATATGTGTATTATTCCTTTATTTGGTATATTTTCTTCATTATTGTTATGATTTTGTCTTTGTAAGATCATATTTTCTCTATTAACTAAAAAATTAGAGTAAATATATATAGATTTATTAATGTTTTTAATAGGATTTAAGTAGCATTAATTCTTTTTTAAAACCAAAACACTAAAAAAAATAAGAGTAATATTGATAATTAGTTATTTACTCTAAAAAGATCAAGACAAAATAATATTTTATGAAAAAAATAAAATTTATATTTTAAAACAAAAATAACATTTGTCAAAAAAAAGAAAACAAGATTTTCTTATTATAATCTCTCTCTCTCTCATACATGCACATTTGTTTTCTGCGGCCATTCCTTTCTCTCTCTCTCTCTGTTTCTCTCTCTTCAAACCAGACAAGACACAGCTTCCTCCGTTAATCCTCCAAACTTTCTGTTTTTGTGGAAACTGCCTTTTTGTCTCTTCCTATCTCTCAATCCAGAACATACCCTTCAATTTCATCTTCCAATTTTCCCCCTTTTCTTTTGCATAAAGTTCATTTTTTCTCTCTCATAATTTTCTTTGTGCCACCATCAAGTTCTTTTCTTTCTTTTCTTTTTTTAATCCCCCTCCTCCTTCCTCTTATTCTCCTCCTCCATGGTCAATGGGGTCCTGTTTCTTAAGGGCTTCAATTTTTGTTGAACTAGGTTGATTCAATGGGGTTACCTTTTGGAGGAATGTAGCTGGAGGAGGTTCTTTTTATGCTATGAATAAAGAATTTCATCCTCATTCGTTATGGGGATGATGCAAATTCCATAAATTTGATTCAATCTTTTGTTCTTTCAAAATTTATTTTGTTTTCTATACAAGCCAATTTAGCTTTATTATATCATCTAGGTTCTCAATTTTTATTGGGTTTGGTTGGAAATTGGAGGCAAGCTTGGATTTTTTTTCTTCTTTTCTTTTTTCGTTTTGGACTCTGGTGAATCTCTGTTGTTTGGGATTGTGCACAATCAATTAGTGCATTGAGGCACACAAAATTGAGCAGAAAAAGGTCATAGCAGTTGATTATCATGGATCATATTATTGGTGGGAAGTTTAAACTTGGAAGGAAAATTGGGAGTGGGTCTTTTGGGGAGCTCTTTATATGTATGTTCGTTCTTTTTTCCTTTTTTTTTGTTTTTGTTTGTTTTGAACTAATTAATTTGATTCTTATTATATTGTTTTCATGTTGATGTTAACATATTTCTTCTTTTGTTTCTTATGTTAGGTGTTAATATACAAACTGGAGAGGAGGTTGCTTGTAAGCTGGTATGTTAAAAAATTTCTGCTTCTTTTAACCCTTTTCTTAATCTTTTCTTATGATGGTTCTAAAATTTTTTATTCTATCTTGAATGTATAAAATGGATAGTATGATTCTCCATGGGGTCTTTTATTATTTCTGGTGGTAATCATTTTGTTAAGGTTGTTTTTCTTAATGAGATGGGGGTTCCTAGTTTCCTACTATGTATAAGGATGCATGAAATTTAGCATGAGATAATGAGTTTAACTTTTATCTGGATAAATAACAAAAGAAATGGCATGCCGTAATGTTTTGTTAACTTGATTTTGGGATGATAATGGATGATCAAGGTTTAACATAGATCAATAAGGTAGTGTTCGGTTATTGCCTAAGACAGAGGAGACAGAAACTA
The DNA here is from genome assembly GCF_003086295.3 of Arachis hypogaea. NCBI lineage: Eukaryota > Viridiplantae > Streptophyta > Magnoliopsida > Fabales > Fabaceae > Arachis > Arachis hypogaea. Next base: position 20,331,927 of record NC_092047.1, read on the forward strand.
AGCCACTAAGGACAAAAATATGTTTGCAGAAGGGGATGGAAACCTGGATAATTTTTAGGATAGTTTCATTACTTCCAAAACAGAGAGGGACACAAGAGACATATCCTGGAGATGATTTTTAAACTAATTTTTGTACCTTAAAGTGAAATGTTAAATGTAAATTTGTATTTACTTTGTAATTTGTTTTACGGCTGCTGGATGCACACTTTGGTTCCCAATGTTAAAATACAATTTACTTTGGATTATGAATCATGTTTTACTGCCAGATAATGACATTAGTTTGCTCATGATATTCTGTGGTTTGAATTTCTCAGGAGCCTGTGAAGACCAGGCATCCACAGCTTCACTATGAGTCGAAATTGTATATGCTTCTCCAAGGAGGAAGTAAGTCTAGATCTATTTATTCTTTTAGTATTGGGTGTGCTAAAATTATTATCTAACTTAATCGTAGAAGTTTCACGGGGAAACCAAAAATGTTTTTGCAGTTGTTAGTAACATGCTCCATATTTTAGTCTTTTAATTGGTCTTATTTGTCCCCTCCAAACAAAGTGAATAAGAAAAATGTTATAAGACCATGAAGAATGTCTCATTTTGAGTAATCTAATATGGTTCTTTTCCTTCATGTAGCGGGGATTCCCCATCTCAAGTGGTTTGGTGTTGAGGGAGACTACAATGTCATGGTTATTGACCTCCTCGGTCCAAGTCTAGAAGATTTGTTTAATTATTGCAACCGTAAGTTCTCATTGAAGACAGTGTTAATGCTTGCTGATCAATTGGTAAGTCTAATCAGCAACGATTATCCAAGAAGGCACCTTAGGTAGTGATTTGAAAGTTTTAGTTACCTCATTTTATTGTTTGATTGCAGATTAACAGAGTCGAATATATGCATTCAAGAGGTTTTCTTCACCGGGACATAAAGCCAGACAATTTTTTAATGGGCTTAGGCCGCAAAGCAAATCAGGTGTGTTATTTTTTCTGTATTTACACTTTTTGTTCCCAACATATGAATAGTTTATATGCTTACTCCCTAACTTGTATAAATTTTATTTTTGGATGCGTGAAGCATAACTCCGTTTTTCTGAGCATGCAAATTTGAGTTCTTCTAACTATATATCATTTCTGGTATCTTATTTCAGGTATACATTATTGACTATGGCCTTGCGAAAAAGTATAGGGATCTTCAAACTCATAGACACATACCATACAGGTTAGTGTCCTCATTATTTCAAGATATTAAGGTTCATTATTTAAGTGAAAACTTGAGCAAAACAAAACATGTAGTCTTAATAATTGCATGATCTTGGTATTTAATGTATGTGCGCATGTGTGCGTGTTTGTTTTTTTGGCATCTCTTTAGCCAGCTTTAATGCCATTTCTAGTGGAAACTGGAAAGTTTAAAACTTAAGTTTTTGTAATATTAGTATATTTTATCTAATTCCATCAAACTGGGTTCCACAAGTTCCACTTAACTCTTATAGAAGAGTGCATTATGCGAATCCAAACCCAGTTACCCAAAACAGGGACTTAAGCAACCTGGGATTTGTATTCAGTTTCAATATTTGAGTAAAAAGTCATGTTTGTCTTCCTTGAACAGGGAAAACAAGAATCTTACTGGTACAGCACGCTATGCAAGTGTCAACACACATCTTGGAATTGGTGAGTGCTATTATTGTACAGTTTATTCTTTCTTTTTCTTTTCCCTGTTGATAAAAATTAGAAGTGGGTTATTACATATAGTATTGAACGTTTCCAATTATCTGATTGCACTTTACTTTTCTGGCAGAACAAAGCAGAAGGGATGATCTGGAATCTCTTGGCTATGTGCTCATGTACTTCTTAAGGGGAAGGTAAGATAATCGACCAACATATCTTTTCTACTCGATACTGGAGTTTGGATGTTATTACAATATATTTTTAGTACTATCACCTTGCATTTTGTTTTTTCAGTCTTCCCTGGCAGGGACTTAAGGCTGGCAACAAAAAACAAAAATATGATAGAATCAGTGAGAAGAAAGTATCAACTCCCATAGAGGTATGAAGAGTAGCTAGATCCTTTTAGACTTTTCTCGATAAAACTAGCAGGTGTTTGTTTCAGTTGAATAATCACCTTCCTGAAAAAATAAATCAGGTTCCACACATTTGAATAAATCTATAAAAATAATCAGAATTTTATTTTAAAAGAAAAAAAGAAACAAGTTTTCAGCTTTTTCAATCATGTTGAAGATTTGAGCCTCAAAATCACTATTTTTCAAAAATGGAAACAAACATACCCCCAAACTGTTAATCTAGATCCAGATTATGATGTTAAAACTAGATTAGGTACATAGACCTGATCTTCAATTGTTTGATGTCATGGAGGTTAATTCTTAATCCTGTCTTCATTGCATTTGAATATGGCATTTGGCATAACCAGTAAAACTTTCCCTCTTCCTTTTTGCTTCTGTCTCAGATCAGATCTTAATCTTACTGGTCTTGTTGAATTATATGCTTGTATGAACAGGTTCTCTGCAAATCATATCCTGCTGAGTTTGTATCATACTTCCATTACTGCCGTTCTTTGCGGTTTGAAGACAAGCCAGATTATTCATATCTAAAGAGACTTTTCCGTGACCTGTTTATTCGAGAAGGCATGTTAATCCAAAACATATAGTTTGGAGGATCCATTCAGTATATTATTTTGAAACACGAAGTATTTTTTTGTGTTTGTAAATTAATCTGAACAATTTTGTTGCTGTAGGCCATCAATTCGACTATGTTTTTGACTGGACTGTACTGAAGTATCCACATGTTGGCGACAGCAGCTCTAGAGGGCGGGTTAGCACTTTAATCTTTTTCTTATTTTATTTTTTTGCTTTCTATTTACTTATTTTGATGGTTACTTAACATTAGTTGTCGCAATTAACAGAATGGTGCCGGCAAGGCAGCTATGAATGCTGGGCCAACTGCATACAAACCTGAAAAGATCTCAGGTCTGTTCTTTTTCACCTTAGTACTATTCCAGAATATAATAGTTTTAGACCATTCTGCCATCATTATCTTTCATTGCTTACATCATAATGAAATTAATTAACCTGTCTCAAATTCGAAAAGTATATAACCCTGAATCATGTGCATGCTTCTTTTAGTTGGAAGAGATAGCCGAGAGCAATACGATGTATACGACCGGAGGAACCAAATGACTAGCCCTCCTGTTGATCACATGAGATACAGAAGTTCTGACGATGTAGCAATACACAGGGATATGGTAATATTTTGTTTCCTTACTTTTCTTTGTTATTATTAACTCATTGCTGAAGCTATGCATCATTTATTCAAAATTTCTGACGTTTGGTGGCTTTACCTTGTATTGACAGCACCATGATGAATATGACGAATACAATACAACTCGTTATGCGAGCACTTCAAGAAGGGCTATAGTCACATCAAATAAGCATGTTTCCTCAGGCGACTATGGTTATGCTGGGATGACACCGAGTAGGGGCTACGGTGGGATGACCCCAAGTAGAGGCTACGGTAACCCTGGCATGACCCCAAGTAGGGGTCATCCCACCGGTCATGCCGGTAACCCTGGCATGACCCCGAGCAGGGGCCATCCAACCACCACACATCGGATTCAACCTATTTATGAGACCAAACCAGCAACTTTTACTCGCAATGGATCTACAAGACGCCAGCGTGATGAAACTCTAAGGAACTTCGAGCACCTTAATATCAGGAAGTAATCAAGTAAAGGGGGTGCACCTTGTCTTCTAAACTCCTATATTGCCCCGGGAAATGCTCGAATGGATTTTATTCAAGAACAATCTCAAGCATTGTTGAAAGAATCAAAGTTCATGTGAATATTAGTATATATTACTGAATCAACAATGAGGTCATTAATGGTCATTAATGCCATGATCTCTTAAACCTCACCTTTTTTTTTTGTTTCCGACCGGGGGACTATTTTCTGCCCCCCATGCTTGCCCCTGAAGGTTACAATGTGTTCTTTAAAAAACATGCAAAAGGGAATCCAACAAGATTCTTGTTATATAAAAATATTTTATTATTATTATTATATATACTAGATGAAACTGAGTTGTAGCAAGATATGATGATCATACAGTGTTATTGTCGGTTGACATGAGGTCCAACACTGTCTATATAATGTTTATTACCACCTACCCTTTGAGAAATTGAATTTATTGAGAAGCTTGCATTTGGTTTCAAACTAGAAAATTCAGTGTCATGATCTTTTACATTCTTATACATTTCTTGTCAAGAAAGGCGCGTACATTCGACTCACATTTGCAATCTATGGATGTAGAGACTAGAGAGAGATTTTCTGGCTCGGTTACTCACTTATTTCCTCTAACAAAAATGTTATTCGTGTACTAAAATCAACTATTAAAATTAGCGACCAATATATTTGTGTATAAATACATGTGTGATTTAATTTATATTTTCAATGTGTATTTATATTCCAGCATGTATTTTATACTAGGAGCTGATTTTGGTGTACACGTAGCATAGTTCTTCCTCTAAATGAACGTAAAAGCACTAGTTTTCAAAAAACTATCTTTAAGGACCACCTTTGGGTTGGTTTATGTGCTGATTTTTTTGCTTGATGTTTAATGATCAATCTATAGTTCTACATGAATACTTAAAATGTATGAACAAGATATGAAGCCGAGGCTTCAAGAATCAACACATGCTGATGCTTTTGGTAAGGTGTGATAAAAAATAAAATAAAAATAAAGAGCTGAAATTGTAATGCATCTCAACATAAATGGGGACGTCATTTTTTTATCACCCAGAACATACAACAACTTAGTAGTTTTGCGTAGTTGCATTTACAGATAGCATCAAACTTAGTTATGATGTTCTGTGATTTAATGTTCTTTCCATCCCCAATTACAAGTACTATGGTATATATTCTCTATCTCAGCTTAGAATCCATTCCATTACATTGAAGGAGTTATGGAAAGAATTTACAACTGAGTTTAATGGGAATCATAATCTTTGAACAAAATATTATGGGTTTCTAAGAGCGGCCAAACGTTCCTCAAGTTCATCAATGCCAGAGCTGAAAATGCATCAAATTTCCAAGGTCAAATAATCTGAACATAAAAATCAAACATCTAAAGTTTTAACATAGTAGAGAAAGAAAATTGATGAAAAATTAATGTTAGATGGCATTCCCAGTTTCCTGCAGCAAATATAATTTACATAAAGGAATCCAATCTTCTTTTACTCAAAAAAGAAATTTAGAACGAAGGAAAGCTGATAAACTATTGATGAAAAGGAAATTCGATCATAAATACCTGCCAACATTTTCGGTATTCTTTGATTTGATTCTCCCTTTGGGGGCTGCTGATAACTGGAAAAGTTCAAAGTGAAGACAAATCAATTAGATTGAGCAAAAGCATTGAAACAAATGATAACAGTGTAGAGATTATTGAAAACGATTCCAACCTGTGAGGCGACGTCAACGCCAATTTCATCAAGCACCTGTTCGAAAAGTCAATTGAAATTTCCATCAAATCCTTTTTGTAATTTCAAAAGCCCTGGTACCTCAAAATAACCAAATCTTGAATTTCTGCCTTATTCGGACTAATTGCTCACTTTGCGAATGCACAATCATTACTTTAGTTCTAAACCTTATACACTAGACTATAAACCAAATGCAGTACCTGATTTGTCAGCTCTTCAGTCTCGTCTTCAGCTTCATCATCATCCAAGGCTTCATCTATGGCATCCGACATCATTTCAGTCTGGGCATATAAAATACACCATAATAGTCCGTGATCCATGGAAACTTAAGTAACAATGATCTGTACCAACTTTAAAATATTCTAAAATCAAACATAATCTCACGGTCATATCCATTTGTGCTGATTGTTTCTGGAACTCCTGTATAGTTTTGGCCTGCTTTGCAGGTGCCATTTGCTGTAAACAAGATTCTCGAATTTAGCACAGGTGAAGACGGTTAAAATAAATTATGCAGAAACTACTTCATGGACTCCAATAACAAAAAGAGATTCCTCACAAGCCTTTGAAAAAACAAAAAATTTCAATAAATTGACCATTCAATGGAAACTAAACTCTCTCACTCTCACAAGCCTGATAATAAGTAATAACCCATAAATGCCAACCTGGTAAACACTAGCACATCAAGCGGTCAATGCCTTGATTCAATGTCATTGTCAAGTCAAAATACATAATAACATTTGCCAAAAATCATGCGAGACTTTCATACAAACAAAGAACTTTCGAGTCTCTCTATGAAAAGAGAAATTTTGGGATATAACTAAATTATAAAGATAAAAACATGTTACCTTATTCATAGCTGCCATTGCCTTAGTGGCACCTTTCATGCCAACAGCAATGGAAGACTGAGCATGCATCGCCTGTGTAAGAAACAAAAAATGTAGCAACGACCACAAATCATCTATCTTTCGTTCATGCTCACTCGCAAGTACGAAAAACAAGAGACCATAGAGACAACAGTTAAACAACTCAGGCATACCTGTGTGTGAGTTGCTATGCCCCTCATCTGAGCTCGACTACCTTGAAGATTAGCTATTTGTTGCCTAAGCCTGATCAACTGCCGCGCTAGAATTTTAGTTGCAGCCTGAAAAAAATGCATGATGTGTAAGGGAAATATCAAAAACCCACGTGCAGTATATCAACAACATATCATGGTAACAGATGATCAAGTCTGAATGCAGAAAACAAAACTATGATCAACGCATATCATAGTTAGAAAAACACAACGAAAGCAAGTCCGCCTCTAAGATAAACAATTGAAGGCGCATAATATCCACCATCGGGCCCTATTTAGTAACTATCTTAATACATGATTATAGAGATATTTGGAGAGACAAACTTATTTGGAGACGGAAATAGATTTAGAAATAGGCAAAATGCATTAGTGTACAAGTACAAAATTTGATTGATATTCTATCCATCCAAAAACTAGAGACAATAGAATAGTGACAAAGACATAACTTTTCTATCTTATCCCTATCTTCTGTCCCGTAATATCTATCTTGAGACACTTACTAAACACAACCTTAAAGTTTATAGGTTTAAATTCATGATATACTTTAAACTAGAGTAAAACAATACATCAAGGAGCGTGATTTGATAGCTTAAAAGAGTGAATACCAGCCACTCAAAGATTCGAACTAATGTCAGATAATTCTATTGAAAATTCCAGCAGCTAAATTCTGGCAAATCAATAGCTTTCCATCAAATCAAATCAAAGGTGAATACCGATTACCGAATACCCCTTTACTTGCACACTTTAGAAACAAAGTCGCTTTCAAAGATCTTTGTTCGGTTAGTTATGTACCTCATTTCCTGTCTTAGCAGTTCTCTTTATCTCAGCAACAAGCTTCTTTTCCTAAAAATATAGAAAAGCAACCACATCAGAACATAACACTCAAAACTTGAAGAATAATAGGATATTCAAATTCAATCCTTAAAAGAGTTTGATTAGAAACTTACTTCCAATTGCAATGCACTAATTTCCTTCTCTATACCTGTGGATTATAATCAAGAAAAACACATAAATATGTAAAATTGGCAACCTTAACAAGAACACCTTTAATAGCAGTTATGAACTGAAAACTGCATCAATTGCATTACCTCTAGTAGCATTTGCCATTTCTCGTTTACTCTCCCTAAGAACCTCTGGAACAAAAAAACAAAACAAAAAAACACCAATGGAACATGAGAAAAAAAAGTATTTGAGGTCAATAAATCAAGGGCATTGTAAATTAAGAAGAATTTCAATTGAAACAAACATCCAATAATTGACGGGACAAGCAATGATGAGAAATAATTCAGAAATGTTTTATTTGAAAGAAAAAGGAAGAGGAGGAACCTTTGGGAGATGGTTTCTTAGAGAAGATGTTCTTCATGGTGTGTGAACACAACGTAGTATCTGTCGAAGTCTTGGTTTTGTGAAAGGGGATTCCAAAGGGTACTGAGAATCAGTGTTCAGATCAGAACCCCGAACCAATGCTGGAGAGTGCAGGTACATAACATAACAAACATCCTCGTATTTATTAATTTTTTTTTCCTTTTTGGTATTATTGTAATATTTTTTTCCGCAGTATCCCAAACCGACGAATAAAGAATCAAGCCATTGCAGATTGGATATTTATTTAAAAACTTGTTATTAGCTAATAATTTATTATATATAAAATGAAATTTAAATTTGACGTTTATGTAAATAAATTAGACCAATCTAATTTGGTTTGACATTATGGTATTTATTAACGGAAAAGTTCTACATCTATGTAAAAATTATATGGATGGTATCCAAGTACTTTTCACTTTACGCATTTTTTTCTATCCACATACTTGTTTGTTTTACATGCGCCTCATATAATGTATATAACGTAATTCTTATTTTGCGTGATCAACCTTTCTCAACCTAAACCTTTCCATATAACGTAAACCACCTTCTTCTTCTTCTTCTTCTTCTTCTTCAATGTAATTAAATTCGTTGTTCTCCTTTATTCGCATTTTTTTCTCTGCATTATGGATCTGGATTGACTTCAACGTAATTAACTTCGTCGTTCATCTTCTTCTTCTTTTTCTTCTTCAATCTGCAATTCTGAATTGAAACAATGAATGAATCAACTTCAAATCAGTTGAATGAGTGCAATTTGGATAATTCTTCTGGAACGCATCAATTTGATGAGGTTTGGATTATTGAATTTTGAATCGAATTCAATGGAATGAAATTGCTAATTTTATTTGAAGTGAATTGAATGGACTGATGTGATCTATATCTGAATTGAATTGAATTGAATTGATAATATGTAACTGTGAGTAACTGTGAGTAACTTTTCAATTCGGTAAGTACTAAAGATTTGCTTTCACAATGTGCATGTGTTCGGTTCGGTATGCAGAAAGGAGTCTAAAAAAAATTAGACGAATATATTCTGTTTTGTTCCCCAAGCACTATATAATTGTTTCACCGTAATTAAGATTTTGGTTCACCATAATTAAGATTTCGGTTCACCATACAGATCAGCTGTGTTGTGGATGAAAAATTTGTCCTAAAGGTGGGAATGATTTTCAAGGCACTAGAAGAAACTGGAAAGTTCTACAAACATTATTCCAAACTTGCCCGTTTTTTTTACCAAAATAAGGAACACAACTCGGGACGGAGACAAGATTAAGAATCAACTAATTGTATGTACCAGAGAGGGGAGGTGGAAATCAAAGATATCTCCAACTTTGAAGACAAACCCTTCGGCTGGGTTGAATTGTCCGGCCAGAATTTATGTACACATAATGAAGAATGTTGGTGTTTGGACAATTTTCAAAGTTGTTTTGAATCACTCACATCCTTGTTGTCCAGACCAGGCTGAGATGCTCAAACAACACAGGGAGCTTAGCATGTTCGTGCGTCGCACCATTGAAACCCACGAGGAAGCCAGAATCAGACCGAGCAAAACTTACCAATCATTTGTGGCAGTAGCTGGTAGCCACCGTGAACTAGGTTTTATAGAAAAAGATGTTAGGAATTAACATCACAAGGAAAGTACAGAATATTTTCGAAGAAGATGATGCCAAAGAATTTGGGAAGTACCTAGTAAGAATGAAAGAGAAAAACCAAAATTTCTTCTTTGAACTCAACCTTGAAGGCGATCACTGCATTAAACATGCATTTTGGGCTGATGCAAGAAGCAGGGCTGCATTTGATTATTTCAGAGACGTGGTTTCATTTGACACCACCTATAAAACAAACAGGTATTCGGTTCTTTCATATATATTTTTTATGTTCAGTGAGTGTATATATTTCGGTTCACCACCGTGTGCTTGTTATTTATGCAGGTACAATTTGGTTTTAGGTTCTTTTGTGGGCGTGAATCACTACGGCCAGTCGACACTTCTTGGATGCGCGCTGATGAAAAATGAGGACATCCAATCATTTAAATGGCTATTTGAGTGTTGGCTACATTGCATGGGAGGGAAGGCACCAAAAGGTATTCTTACTGATCAATGCGCATTGATTCAAAGGGCAATTAAGCTGTGCATGCCAACAACAATTCATCGCTGGTGCATCTGGCACATTATGAAGAAGATCCCAAGCAAATTAAATGGCTACAAGGGACACAACGAAATCGAACAAGAGATGAGCCATGTTGTTTGGAACTCGTACACAAAAAAAGCATTTGACAGAAACTGGATTGATATCCTTAGAAAGTATGGCCTCGAAGGCAACAAGTGGCTTTCAGGTAATTCAGATTTCAATTCGAATTATTTTTATGCTCATATATTTTTTTCCCAAAGCATGCACTGTTTTCGGTTTACCAGACCTTATGGGTTTGGTTTGGTTTGGTTTGCAGAGTTGTACGAGGATCGACATATATGGATTCCAGTTTACTTGGATCACCACTTTTGGGCTGGGATGAGAAGCACACAAAGGAGTGAGAGAATGCATTCATTTTTCAACAAGTTCATCACACGGAATAGCTCCTTGAGACAATTCGTAAAGCAATACGACAATTGCCTAGCAAGTAGAGAGCAAGCAGAGAGAGAATTTGATGCTGTAAATTTTCACACCGTGATACCGTGCGCAACAAAATCAGCAATAGAGGCACAGTTTCAACATGTATATACCCATGAGAAGTTCAGGAAAGTTCAAGCTCAATTCAGGGAGGCATACACACATCAATAGCAGCCAAGATGAACCTCTACTGGAGCCAAAAAGTAAGAAATTTGACAAATTTGTGTTTCGGTCGCACAATATATGTGAATTTGCATCCGAGCATTTGACAAGGTCATGGTGAAGATAGAAGAATATCAAGAGAGAAGCAAAGGAAAAAGTTTGTTAACCCACGAAGAAGCGACATTAAACAATGTGAATGACCTTCAAAGCCCACTACACGTCAAAACAAGAGGTCACCCCAAGAACAGACTTGGATCAAACCTGGAAAAAAATATCTCAAATTTCATGAAGAAAAAGAAAAAGACAGCTCCAAGCGAGGTAAAATTGACTTGTTTTTTATTAGTTAAAAATTCAATTGTTCATTTTGCTAATATACAATTAATTATGTCTTTTGTAGTTGAACCTTTTAGACTTCGGATCATCGATTCAGTCAAGCTCCACTCTTTACAATGCACCAGATATGAATTATCCAAGAGAAGATTGTACAAGTTTTAGTTTTTATTAATGTAAATTTTTGTTCACCCATGAGCAAATTTCGGTTCACCATGGTTATAGCAGGGTTAATTTATGACTGTTGTTAGTCTTTAATGAATAGTCACTTTTTTTGTGAAATTTCATATTGATATATGCAGTTTTTTTTATTCGTCTAGTGTATTAATTTCTAAGTTGAATAATTAGAATTTGTTTTGAGAAACAGGAATCTGGTGTAGTGCTAGTTACATTTTTCGTGTGATTAATTAAATAAAATTATTAAAAAAATCTAAAAGAGTAACATAATTATTTTTAACTTACATTGGTGGAGCTTTAAAACTCTTTCTTGGACGGATTTTCAGGGTTTAGGGTTTTAGGGTTTAGTGTTTAGGGTTTAGGGTTCAGGGTTCAGGGTTTAGGGTTTAGGGGTTCAGGGTTCAGGGTTTAAGGGTTCAGGGTTTAGGATTTAGGGTTAAGGTTTTAGGGTTTTAGGGGTTTAAGGTTTATGGGTTTAGGGTTTAATGTTCAGGGTTCTGGGTTTAGTGTTTAGGGTTTAGGATTTAGTGGTTCAGGGTTCAGGGTTCAGGGTTTAGGGGTTCATTGTGTTTCCAACTTTCGGTTCGCCCAGTATATTAATTTCTGTTCATCGTGTTCGGGGTTCAGGGTTGAAGGTTTAGGGTTTAGGGTTAGGGGTTTATGGTTTAGGGGTTCAGGGTTCAGGATTTAGGGTTTAGGGTTTTATGGGTTAGGGTTTTAGGGTTTTAGGAGTTTAGGGTTTAGGGTTTAGGGGTTCAGGGTTCAAGGGTTTAGGGTTTAGGGTTTTAGGGTTTAGAGTTTTAGGGTTTTAGGGTTTATGGGTTCAAGGTTCAGTGTTCAGAGTTCTGGTTTTAGTCTTTAGGGTTTAGGGTTTAGGGGTTCAGTGTGTTTCTAACTTTCAGTTTGCCCATTGTATTAATTTTGATTCACTGTGTTCTTTTAGAGTTCGTAATGTATTGGTAAATACAATGATTGCAATCATTGAGAACCTGAAATAAAATAGCAGCCAGACAGTTCCAACAGATATATAAATTAACATCTCAGATGAGCAATTTATCTTGAATCAAATATAAATATTAACATTAATATTTAGATTAATATTCACATATATACATTTGAAGTAAGCATTTTTTGCTTTTTAAACAAGTTAAACAAAATATTGTTAATTACAAACAGCCAATCATAGTATATGTATTTACTATCTAAATCCCCATATGTGAATTTATAATAAGGGCTGGAGAGGGCAGCAAATGACTTCGGGAGTCTTATTGCTTCAGATTCTCAAATCACTTGGTCTCTAATTTTGTTCATTTCATGCAACAGAATATGGGACCATATTGGTATCTGAAGCTATCAATCTCTCCCTACATTTCAATTGAAAGTAATTAGTTACATAAGAAATGAACCCAACTGAAATCAGAAAAGAAAGAAGTTTATAAATTTAGAAAGTACTTACTTGTGTCCAAGCTCTATATTTATATCTCCTCTTGCTTTTGATTTTTTGTTGAACATTTTATTGGATATACTCTGCTTCTACTCCAAGTCCATCCTCCATTAAGGGTTCCGCCCCAGCATAAACCCTCATCTGAGAAATTATTAATCCTTGAAAGGTATGCAAAAATTGAAAAAAATAAATCAACAACACTCAACCGAACTCATTTCATGTACTGAATAGTTTGAATAATTTACAATAAAATAACTTACAACAAATTTGTTCAGTTTCTTCCTTGAATCAGGTATATTTTCTGGCAGCTTATTGATAGGGTCAAGCACATAGAATTTTTTTTTGTTGACATCAGCAATCCACAATCACCAATGGGCTCTGTTACAAATTGGCACAAATAGCTGAAGTTTGGGAAAATTATAGAATATTTCAGTCGAAACAATAGCAAACAAGAGAATTATCAAAGAATTTTTAGAAATTACAACTTACAAATAGATGCGATGCAAGTTTCCTTTTGTCAAGAAACTGGCGGTGGTGGGCATATTGCTCAATATCAAACCTGTAGGCCTTGTTTGTCCTCTTATCAGTGTAGGACTCACCATGTGTTCCCAACATAAAATTCTGCAAAATGAATATCAGTTAAATCACATTTCCACCGAACCCAACACAATTCATATGCTAAATAAAATGTGAAAAACATTCAATCATCAAGAGAAAAGTTTTCTTCATGCAAAAGAACTCAACAAAATGCATAAAAATCAGGTGAATCAATATTAACATTCCCACCGAACCGAAAAGTAATCAGCAGTGAATAAGAAATTTAGCTTACCACAATATCCAGCGGTACAATGTATATTTGTTCCTGATACCGCCGAACTTTTATTTGGTTGAGAATCATGCTGTGTATACTAACCACCTACAGGATGAAAATTTATGAGATATACTATATAATAGTGTTTAGAAAAATCATTAACGTTATTGCAACTAGCAAAGAATTACCGAGCCATGCACGTGTTCTTTGGGCATTAGAGACATAAAATATTCTCTTAACCCCTCGTAAAGTGCCTCATGTTTCAAGACAAATATTGGCTCATATTCATTGCTACCATCTTTTGTCTGTTTCGCATGTGTCATCCAATGATAACACTTTTCAATCAACTCGTTCGTGATTTTTATCTTTTTCTCTGGGGTTTTGTAAACTTCAGTAGTTGGTAAGGATGGCTCTGAAGTTGTTGCTTCAGCAAACTTTAATGCTGCTGTCACTCCAGCATCTACCACCGCCTCTTTTAGGATTTTAAGCTGTGAAACACTCGATTCAAATGGCTGACTTGGTTGAGATGCTGGTGGACTTATCCCAAAGTTAAAGGAAGGCCTTTCATCTTCCCTTTCCCTAGGTTGAGCAGCACTGCAAGATGATAGATATTTAACAAAGATATTAAACAAAAATGATATTAATCATTATAGTGAACTGAAATTCAAACAAATAGTGAACCTAATTCAAAACCTACAATGAACCGAAATGATATTAAACAAAAATGATATTAAAGAAAAGCAAGTAACATACCTTTCAAATGATGACAAGATTAAAGTTTCTTGTTCTGATTGCCTTGCCACCAGAGGTTCTTGGGATTGTTCTTCATCAGAAATTTCATAGACATCGTCATCTTTGAAAAACTCTTCAATAATAGAACTTGTAAGAGACCCCGTAACACCCTGCTTTTTGGGTTCTGGAGGGCAGCTATAAGAAACAGAAGAGAGTCCAAAGACAACAACACATTGAATTCATTTTCTGGTTTTAACTGAACCATAATTAAACCATGTATAAGCAGTAAACATTATCGGTGTTTATATAAGCAGTAAAACTTACAATCAACAGGTCTTTCTTGTTCGGATTGTTGTGCTGTTGGTTCTTCACAGGGCTGTTGTTGCTGTTCCAGAGGTTTGCTGTATTAAACAATAAACATTTCTATAATTATCCCAAACTATTATCATATTTAACAATGATATTTAACAAAAATGACATTAATCATTATAGTGAACTGAAATCCAAACTAATAGTGAACCTAAATCCAAACTTATAGTGAACCGAAATTATATTAAACAAAAGTGATATTAAAGAATTTTTTGCTTACACATTAACAGGTGCTTCTTTTTCTGATTGTTGTCCTACTGGAGGTTCTTGGGATTGTTGCTGTTGTTCGTTGGCAGGACTATTGCATTAAATAGAAAACAGTTCAATAATAACCCAGAATTATTATCCTATACCATTAAAATTAATAAAAAGAATTTTTATGTGAAACTTACTCTTCATTAGAAACTTCATAGACATAGTCATCTTTGAATAAGTCTTCAATTACAGAACTCGTAAAAGACACTGTAACACCCTGTTTTTCGAGTTCTGGAGGGTAGCTGTAATAACAGAAGAGAGTCCAAAAATAAGAACACATTGAATTCATTTCTGGTTTCAACTGAACCATAATTAAACCATGTATAAGCAGTAAACATTGAACAAGATTCATGTGGTGAATAAATATTTATTAACTTACTCATTATTAGAAGTTTGTTGTGTTTCCTTTTGTGGAGAGACATAGATGAAGTCATCCCTGATCAACTCTTCCTGAACTGAACTTGGAAGAGACAATGCAAGAGGAGATCTAAGGAATGTAAACAAGGATAAAGTTAATGTTGAATAATTAGAATTTGTTTTAAAAAATAGGAATTTGCACATTGAAAAACTCACACTTCCAAAGGTTGAGAACGAGTTTCTTGTTGAAATTCAACGATTTGTAGCTCAGAATCAGGTGTAGCTCTAGTGATATTTAAACACATTTTCCTTGTGATTAATTAAACAAAAATTATTAACTAAATCTAAAAGAGTAACATAAATATTTTTAACTTACATTGGTGGAGTTTTAAAAGTCTTTCTTGGGAAGATTTTCTTTTTTCTAAAATATTTGAACGGGCTTTCTGAGGTATTTTTCCTAAAAAAAAGATAACAAATTAAAATTAGAAATCAAGATTAAAAGCAGAGGTCTAGAAACACATTAAATTCATTTTTGGGTAACCACCGAACCGAAAGTACAATATGCAGTGAACCAATTTACCTGGTATTGCTCGCGGCATTTACAGAAGGTGTAAAGCTTCCTTGAGTCTGTAAGAGTTGCTCGCTATCCAGATTTACAGTCGGCACTCTAAGCAAGATAAATAAATATTAGTAATTGAATCTAGAGGAATTAGAAAAGTTTGTAGCAAAATTAAGCAAAGAAAAAAAAAGAACTCGGGAATAATAAACTGAATCTTACGTTTGAGAGAATTCATTTTGTGCCTTTGGAGAGTCAAACTGATCCGGAGCAATGTTTGTTGACTGAGCTCCATCATTTCTTTTTTTTTTTATCTCTTTTCTCTTATCGTCTCCAATGCTCGTTTTCTTCTTTCCGCAGCATTGTCTTTTGCTTGTTCAGTTATGAAAGTTCATAAAATAAGCATCAAGGAACCTAATATGTAAGTATCAATAAAAGAAAATATGATTCGAGAAACTTACTTCTTCTCAGATTGGGCTTGTGTTTTTGCCACCATTTGCGGTTGTTTTCTTTTTATTACGGGTGTTTTCTTGATTTCATTTTCTCTGGAATACAGACAAACACATCGAATTTATACCAGAGACAAGACACTAACAATGAAGTCAACCAAATTGACAGACACCACCGAACCGAACTAAATTAAAGTGCTAAAACGAAAATTAGAAGCTCACCGAACCGAAATTAATTCATTTGCTGAAGAAAAGGTGATACATATGCAATCAAGAAAACGTCTCACAGAAATTACACAATACTTACTGGCTTTCAGATTCGCTTGTGCTCTCTGAATCTATCGGCACAGGCTTTGTTTTTTTGGTTTTTTTTTTAACCACCTTCGGTTGTTGTTTTCTTTTCTTTGTTCCAGTTTTTTTTTATTTCTTCTTCTCTGCAATACATAAGAACAAGCACATAAGAACAAATTTAAGCAAATACAAATTAAATGAAATCAATATGAAAATTAAACTTACTGGCTTTCGGATTCAGATTCGGAAAGTCTTTCCTCTTCCAAAGAAGAATCCGTCTCGACAATTTTCTTTTTCATTTTCTTTCTTTTTTCTTTCTTGTCCAAGTTACTTGTTTTTGTTTTTTCTTTATTTTTTTACTTTCTGTACAGAAGTCCCTAAAACAGAAACAAGGACTCAATTATTTAATCATCAAGAAAATACATTAACAATCCGGTGAAACAAATGAAGCAATTCCACCGAACCGAAAAATGTTCATATGGTGAATAGTACATGACAACTATTTAATCATCAAGAAAAATGTTTCTTAATGCAGAAACATTCAAATGAACAAACTAACAATTGCAAGTAGGACAAATAAATTAATTATAACCTAAAACAAAAGTTTATTTAGTTAGTAGAGTATTTTAAAAGCATTTGAAAGTAAATTTTTGGGGAAATTTTAGTAGAGTATTTACCAATGGTTCTGTTGCTTCGGATGAAATCTGTTCAAGGATCATTTGCCTTGTCCAATAGGCCACCCACGGTGCAGGGGGAGCATCAGGTGCAAACGGGCGGGGCAACTTGGTTTCGTAGAAGTATATCAACATTAACACAAAAACACAGCCATCAACAGACTGTTTCTTCCCCTTTCTCTTGTTTTCAACTCCTTTTATCAAGAAGTTGGGCACATATTTTGCCCAATCTCATTCCTGAATGTTGTCCACATGAAAGATCGGTGGCTTATGGATTGGGGAGGCCACACTTATCGTTGTGGGGAGCAAGAAGCACTTTTGTATGAAGACAACAAAAGTCCTCTTGAATTTTTTCCTATTCTCCTCCCCTTCTACCCTCATATCCAGCACATTCCTTGTCAAAGTCACAAAGGAAATATTTTTGACACTGTCAAATATTTTCTTGTCTGCTGGATTCAGGTTGTTGTAATCAACCTTATCAGAAAAACGATTCCCTACAATATTTTAATAGCAAAAATCAATCCAAAACGGTCAGTTTAATTTTCTGGATACCAATGAACTGAAAATAAGCAATAAGTGGAAAGTGTATTACCTCCATTGGTTATGCCGAGGGCAGCTGCTACTTTCTGAGGAGTTATGTATATTTTCCCCTAGAGAGTTTTCAGGCATCCTTTCTCTTCATCAAAACGATCAAGCAATTCTTTCAACAGGATATTAGAGACGTTCATTTCTGGGACATTTTCCAGGGCACCAAATCCCATTTCTTTCACTATATCTTTCTTTTCTTGACTCATTTCCCTATACACTGTTACTATTGCCTTTGTTTGGCATCTGCAATAATGAATTTTCTGTAAGTTTTGAAACAGAATGTGAGGATATATTTATAGATATTATTCGAATGAAAGTGGATAAATATATTTAATCTGCTTACATTATATTGTGCCTTCTCCTTCATTGTTGCCATTTTCTTCTTGTGTTTTGCTGTAATGAAAAATTTTGGTCAATACTTCATTGAATACATCAACAAGCACAAGCATGTATATCTTAATCAAGTCAATTAAAATGCCACAAGCCACCGAACCGAAACTCATTCATGCACAGAACCAAAATTACAAAGGCCACCAAACTGAAAAACGTTCATGTGGTTAATAAATGATGATCAACTTTCAATCAACAAGAATAGTATTCCTCCATGCAAAAGAAGTACTGAAGATAGTAACAATCAATTTCAAAGCTCTAGTTAAACTATCCACACAAATAAGAACAAGCACGTATATCTTAATCAAATCAACATCTTCCAAAAGAAAAGTTTTTAAAATTTCATGAATTAGGTGTTCTTTCAAAATGAAATTTGCAAATTGGCTTCTTTAAACAATCTTACTGAAACTTGATATCTTTCTTTAAGTATCAAGGTTAACTACTATTCGTGCTGAAATCTATCCAATATAATGAGATAATTTTACAGTAGTATGACTTATCAAAGTGAAAGAGTTGTCTCTAATGTCAATTGTCCTAAACAAAACTCATTTACATCAAGTGTAACTCATGCTTAAAAAAATTGTAGAAAGGGAGATATTGTCATGTTCTGTTTTGTAATGAAAAAATTTGGTCAATAATTCATTCAATACATCAATAAGCACAAGCGTGTATATCTTAATCAAGTCAATTAAAATGCCACAAGCCACCGAACCGAAACTCATTCATGCACAGAACCAAAATCACAAAGGCCACCGAACCGAAAAACGTTCATGTGGTTAATAAATGATGATCAACTTTCAATCAACAAGAATAGTATTTTTCCATGCAAAAGTACTGAAGATAGTAACAACCAATTTCAAAGCTCTAGTTAAACTATCCACACCAGTAAGAATAAGCACGTATATCTTAAAGCCCTAGTTACACTATCCACTGAATTGAACGAAAATAACAACAAATTTCATTCCAAGCCCTAGTTATACTGTAAAAATCATTCACAATAGTTCCATCTACTAAACGAAGTAAATCAATCCACTAAAACTAAAATGCAACTAGGAAAAACACGACATTGCATATTTCAAATGAACAGTAGTTTTCTCATACCTTTGGTAGTCTTTGTTGCTGCATGTTTTCATTCGTTTCTGGTTGTTGCTTGCGAAATCTTATTCCGTTTCCTTTCCAGTAGTGGTTTTCGCAGAGAGTGTGATTGAAGTTTGAGTGATGTTGAGAGAGATTCAAAGAGAATGAGTGGTTTCGTGTTGAAGAAGATGTAGCGTTTTTTCATAATGAAGCGCGAATGAAAAAGGAGGGCTTTCTTTTGTCTGGCGCATGTTGTCACTCGCCATTTAATGCGCCTGATTCTATTTGAACTTGGCCAACTTGGTTATATGGTTATATGGATGTGTAGCAGCCCTGTTATTTTAAATGCTAATTATTAATTATATAATAAAAACTTATAATAATTTTTTTAGATATTATTTTTTATTATTCATAATTATTAATATAAATATAATTAAATATATATAAATAAAAAATATCAAATATTTTTATTAATTACAATATAATTATTTTTTATGATTATATGATATTTATTAATATTATTTTTCAATAAATACATATAGTATATAACAATATAATAAATATAAACTAATTAGTTAGTTATTAAAATAAAACATATTTACTTTAATATAAAAATAAAACTAAAAAATCTTTATTATGAAAAGATTATAGAATTTTATATATTTATTTAATAATAACCAGATTATAACTTGTTAATTATAATTTGTTAAAATTTGATTATTTTTAAAATATTAGTGAATATATATATATATATATATATATATATATATATATATATTAAATTTTAACATCAGGTTTTGGACTATTTTTTATTTTTTATTTATATGGAACTGGTTCTACCAATTTAACTAGTAATTTATCGGTTGAACTAATAAACTAGTAAACCAATAGTCTGACCGGTTCGATTACCAGTTCGGTTCTGACAACTATGATTCATAGATATGGTTAATAGTGAATTTTTTTATTTGTTGTTTATCCAAATGAGGTCATAAAAAATGGTAAGGAGAGAGTGATATTCGAGTGCAATTATCTTATGATGTTGCATACCTATCATCTAGATTTTTTAGATGCCTTGAACAATATCATATTGATGAATATAGATGCAGTTGAATCCAAGGAGATTGCAAATGTTGGATACAGATTTCTAATAGCTTTGGAAAATAGAAGATTTTGAAATTAGACGTTTTTTGTCAAAGATGATAACCATGTGAGCATAATGTTTGATATGCATGTAAAAATAACGCCATAACATGTGATAAAATGATATGTTGAGGTTCGTGATATTGCTCGATGCAACAGGTTCATTATGTCACTTCGAGTGATCATGTAGAAGAGGAGGAGGAAACTGAGTTGGACTTAGACTCTCAGAGCACGTTGATATTACTACTGTGAAATAAAAGTGCAGCTTCTTGACATCAAAAAACAAAAAAAATAGCTTCTTTATTAGGCTTGGTTTGATATAATATTTTGGAGGGAGGCCACTCAGATAAAGACGCGTAAAACGTCTTTTTTTAAAGATGTTTTTATGTTGTGTTTTAATTGGTTTCTGTATAATTTATTCGGTGTTCCTCATCACATATTATTAAATTCCTCAAAAGATTTTCTTTCCAAAAACAATAAAAAATATTTAATTTAGACTAAAACAAAAAAAATAATAGATTAACTATTAGATTTTTTTTAAAAGATTATTTACATAAAAAAAAATATATCACATTCATTATATACGGTAATTCTATAAATAATTATATATGGTAAACACCATGAAAATTATTTTAATTATATATAATTATTTTAAACCATGAAAACACCGTTTATTTTTAATTATATATGATTAAAAAATAATTAAATAAATATATTCGATAAAAAATAATATTATTAAAAAATAAAAATAAAATTTATTTTAAAATTAAAAATAAAGTTTATTTAAAATAAAATTAAAAATCATGATTTTTTTTCTTTTTTCTAAAATTTATCTACGAGTAATTCTATAAATATTTTATGATGAATAAAAATATTAAACTCGTACTAAAATTTATTCTAATAAAATTTATTTTTATTCTACTAAATGTTAAATAAACTATTGAAAAGAATTTTGTTTTCTCCATTAGAGAAGAATGATAAACTTCCATACTTCTATTATGTTATGGCAATAATTTGGCCTGTTATTTTTTAATGTACATAATAATAATAATAATAATAATAATAATAATAATAATAATAATAATAATAATAATAATAATAATAATAATAATAAAAAACAAGTATATCACAGTAGAAAAGGAAGTACGTCACCAAATAATTTATCATCCGAATTATATATGAATCAAATTGATAATATGAGGGCTAACACTACAAAAATCGATAACAAGGTTAGGGATTTACAAAACCTTTCTTAAGATTATAGAAAAAAACGTTTATATTTGTGTGATATATAAAACAATTATCATATTATTATTATTACATTATATATATATATATATATATATATATATATATATATATATATATAAAAGCAAAAAAAGTCCAACTGTTTTAAAGTAAAAAATTTTTTAATATTTAATTAAATGTTCTTGTATTTAGTATTTTTTTTTTTGCACTTTCTCTTAGTTAAAAATACAATCATTATAATTTTTTAGTTATTATTGCTAGGGGTGTTTATAGTGGGATATGGCTGAAATTTCGATCCAATCCGCACTAAACTTATTAGATCAAATTCGATATTTGCACTTTTTATGTTTGGATCAGATATCAAATATATCCATAAAATAAAAAATATTAAAAAATTTTATTTTTATAAAAAAAGTCAATAATTTTTTTGTTTACTTTTTTAAACATATTTACTTCTATCTGATTAGAGTGTGGATCCGATTCGATCCAATCTGATCATCTTATAATACTTATTGGTTTCTGAAATTATGTTTATATTTCAATCCATAGTTGTAAAAATCGAACTGGATCGGCTGGTTCGACCGAAAAACTAGTGAACCGTACTAGAATCGGAACCAGACTAGGTTTACTCCTTGGACCGTTTAAGGAATAAAATCGGTGTGAACCGATAAAAATTGGTGCAAACCGGTCTGTTTGAAAAAATTTTTAAAATGTCTCCACAAGATCTCGAACAAAGAACCTTGGAGCAAAAGCAACCTCTACTTGCCACTTAGCCATTGCACTTCTAAGTATTATATTTGACAAATACTAATTATATAGTATACATAAATATCTAATTTAATTTAATTTTTGTTTTTTCTATTTTTAAAATTAATTATATTTTAATTATACACCATTATTAATATAAATATAAATTTCACTAAAAATTTATTAATTTACTTGATCTATTTTATTGCTAGTATTGTGATTAAAGTTATTTGTTTTGGTGTTAGTGTTAAAATCTACTGATATTATAGTTAGATGATAGGTTTTGTGAATTAATTATTTTTTTATTGTGTCAAAATAAGATACTATTGTAGTATTAAAATTTTATGGTTTTTTTATATTAGTTATTTTTAGAAGTTGAGACTTGATTCTTCATAAAATGTTAGTGAAGATATGTATTTCAAATTTTAATTTTAAGTTTTTAACTATTTTATATTTTATATTTACGTGAGATCGGTTTTATCAGTTCAACTAGTGATTTATCGGTTGAACCAATAAACCAGTTAACCAGTAGCTTGACCGGTTCGATCACTGGTTCGGTTCTAACAACTATGTTTCAATCTAATTTCAAAAATTTCGATTTACTTAATTTAGTCTCCCAACTTAATAGTTATGACTCACATTGGTTCCTAATCTTATTTTTGTCACTGTCTCACAAAATTGTTAACGACATGCTGAGATGGACTAACGACTGCTACATTATACATTCTAGCGACTATTTGATGTGACAATTGAAATTTTTTTTACCTTATTTTTTTTTCAACTAAACACTTAAAACCCTAATATGAGTCACGGATACCTAAGTTAAAAAATCAAACTAAGTAAATTGAAACTTTAAAAATCAGATTAAAGCTCGAATATAATTTCAAAACAGAACTTTAACTTATGTAGTGATTAATTTAAATGAGAATCAAATAAATCAAAATTCAACATAATTTTTATCAATGTTTTCAAATTCGAAATTTCTATACAAAAATTAACTAGAATTTGTCTTTAAATTAAAAATTTAATGAAATAGTGACTTTAATTATCTTAACCAATGTCCTAATTAATTACTTTTATTTCTTAAAAAAACTGTATATGAAAAAAAAATAATTAATTTGTCTATTTTAATAAATAATTATTTTACTAAAATGGAAGAAACTATTTTTTTAGAATTTTTTAAGAACTAATTAATATTATATATATTTTGTTACACTACATTTAGTTATAAAAATTTTATTTATTTCTAATGCTTATATTAAAAATAAAAAGAAAATTTAAATTAGTGAATCTTAATCTATAATATAATAATAATATAGTAATTATTTTATATATTGTACGAATATAAATTAATTATTTTTTTATTTATAAAAATTTTAAAAGGCTTAAGCTTGTTATATATATATATATATATATATTGATGAATGTGATATATTTTTTTATGTAAATAATCTTTTAAAAAAAATTTAATAGTTAATCTATTACCTTTTTGTTTTAGTCCAAATTAAATATTTTTTATTGTTTTTGGAAAGAAAATCTTTTGAGGAATTTAATAATATGTGATAAGGAACACCGAATAAATTATACAGAAACCAATTAAAACACAATATAGAAACATCTTTAAAAAAAGACGTTTTAGGCGTCTTTATCTGAGTGGCCTCCATTTTGGAGAGGTGTTGATATTTTTTTTTTGAGAAGAAGATAAATTGATCTCTAATTTTGTCTCGTAGATATTTAAGTCCTTAAAAATTAAAAAATAAAATTTAATTTGTTTCAAAAACTAGACATATAAATCTCTCCTTCTATATGGGACTACGAAACGTAACGAAAATATCTGCGTGAATGATTTTAAAAAAGCTTAGGGACAAAAAAGTCCCCCAATATTTTTTTTTTGGTGAGGGAAGAGTTGGACATACCCGATCCGATCTGAAATATATAAAAAAGAGACTCCACGTTATTGGATTATTGGGTTATTGATTCAATCGGTGGGTCACAGGTTAAACTGGTTGACTCATAATTAAATGAATATATAATATTTTATTATTATTTGCATAACAAATATTTTAATTTTATTTTTATATTATAGTAACTATTATTTTTATATTTTAATAATTAATTTATATCTATTATATTATTATATACTATAAATATTTATTAAAAAATATATGTGGTGAGTAAAAAATTTTTTATTTTATTAATTTGTAAATGTTTAATAAAAAATTATATTTATATTAGTATTTATACATAATTAAAAATATAATTAATTTAAAAATAAATGATAAAAAATTAAATTGAATTGACAAAATTTATTGAATAAAAGCCTTATATAGTATCACTATATATATAATAATTATCGCATATAATATTGAAATGTGTGTTAGTTTGGTGGCAAGGTTTGCATTATGTTTTTCAACTTTTTCAAATCAGTTTGACATTGAATCCGTTATTGTTGCTGGCTTGTGGCTTCAACAATAGTTGAGCAATGCATAAGGGGATAAAGAAGAATCTACCAATGCTAAAATGACGTAATATTGGGAAGGTTTTTTTTGTCCTTATGTCGTAAGGGTTATTTCTACGTAACGGTATTTACGTAAGACATTTCTCTTATGTTTTGCAACCTCAAATGGACGAAGAGATTCAGGTGTTCAAATTTTAAAAAGAGTTAGAAACTTAAATGTTTTCGGAACAAAAAGTCAAAAATTAATTTGTTTTTTTCTCTTTTTCAATTATTCTATTAATTTTTATAGTTTTAAAATTTTGGGATGGATCATGGTACACGCTAGCCCCATGGTTCCACCACTGTCCACATGTGATTATTGATCATACTATCATATTTCAATGTCTTGATGATCCCATGGGGATGCAAAAAGTCATTGATTCAGATTTTAATAGGTTTGATTTAAATTGGTATGTTAATGAAACGCTGACGTGGACAGTCAAATGTTATGTTAGACTATGTAAAACGACATCATTTTTGTTTTGGTACTCTAATAGTTCAAAAAGACATCGTAAGTGGTATTTATGGAAACTTTTCTCCTAAAACAAGTGATCCGGTATCGTTTTTAGACTATTTAAGCACCAAAACCATAACAACATTGTTTTACAAGTTTTAACATGGTATGTAGTTGTCCATGTCAGTGCTTTATTAACATTTTTATATCAAAAATTGTTTTAAGAACTAATATGAGTCACATTTATAAAATTTGGATATTAAAAAAAGTAATTAAAATTTCAGAGAATAAATTAAAACCCACATAAAAATTCAAAAATCAAATAAAGTATTAATTTTTTTAAATTTGACACTTGGACCTGGTTACTAAACCAATTCATCCGTTTTTTATTCCAATATACTTAAGCTCTTTAGTCATTAAGAGAAAAATTAAAAAAGAACAAAGGTTGGTTGTAAAATTTCATTATTTAGAACTACATCTCCAACAATATATTAATTGATTCATATATATGTAAAAAAAAAAAAATTTGAATACAAAGAAAATGCTTCTTGGATTTTTTTAATTATTTTTTTCGTATTAAACTCTATGTACTCAATCTCTCTCCGAATTAAAGAAAGAAACACCCTTTAGAGGGCTGCTTCGGTCATACAAGTTCACAGGACAACGGTGGCCTCCCTCACCTCCTCCACTCCTTTTTTACTACTCTCACTCCTCCTTTCAAGTATGTTTTATTACCTTTATTTTTTTATTTTTTTTCCATTCCTCTTTTATTGCCACTTTCTCTCTACTTCACGACCACCTTCCTCTTTTTTTTTCATTTTCCTTCTCCTCTTGCCTTCTTCCTCCCTTCTCTCTACTTTCTATTTATTCTTTCACCGACTTTTAGGTCTAATTTTTAATAATTCATTTTTGGTTTAATTATATTTTTTCTTTGTTTGTTTAATTTTACAAGCAGTGCTACAGTAATAAAAGAAATATTTTTTTAGTTGCTGAAAAGACGTGGAGACATAGACTATTGAATACGTGTTATTTTATTTCTCGAAAGACAGCACGTCCTGACTGAAAGCAGAAGCTACAGATGGTGATCCATGAGAAAAAATTAATCAAGTATAATTTTGTGTTAATGATTATGATTATATTTTTGAGTTTTTTTATTTTGGACCCAGTAACATTTTTTGTAGTTGAACTTTTTGACACATAGATGAATTGGGATAGACAAAGATGGATTAGTTAAAGATAGCTTAAACTAGACACTTAGACACCACTTATTGATTTAGGATTTCTCTTTATTATTTATCAAAAAAAAATTTTTTCTTTGTTGATAACCAAAATAGAGTGTCTATACCCCATAAAAGCTATAATGTTCTAACTCTTTTCTCTCTGTGCTTAAGCCCCGTTTAACAACAATAATAATAATAATTATGTGAAAAGAAGGGTTGAAAGAGTTAGAATTTGAAAAGAAGGGTATATATCTTTGATTCTCTGTCGGTGTGTAAATGTGAATGTTGACGACAGGAGATCAAAGGCTGATGAAGAGGAAGCAACGAGTTGGGGATAACAACAATAACAATAATAAGAAGAAAATCAAATTGAGTTGGTTTAATAGTTAGTTCACTAATTGCTTAAACAAGTGTCGAAAATTCAAATCCTACGTTATCCATGCAGTAACTCATTGACCAACCTACCGGATTGGAGATACTATGGGAAACAAAATAAAATAAAATAATAATAATAATATCAAATTTAATTTTTTTATAGCTCTTATTTTCAAATAGTTTAACTTATGCTAAATTTTATGTCAAATTTTAATTTTATAAACCAATTTTTTTTAAAAAAAATCAAAGACACATCATCTTAAGTCTTAAACCCATATTAATATATTTTATTTATTCACTTTGTTTTACAATATGAACTTTTGTTATTTGTTTCTGTCTCGTATACCTATCGTACTCCAGAGTATAACACGACAACATAAAATAAAAATATGTAAACATAAAAAAATAGACGTTTCCATTGTTTTGTATATTCTAAACGACAATAAAATGAAAACCAATAAATCAAGAATAACATGATTAATAAAATAAAAAAACATGAATAAAAAATATTTAACCACATTATTAAATAATTAAAGAAAAATAGAATTGTAAAATGAAGCTCTAACTAATTTATTTATTATAAAACTAAAATAAATTAATTTTTATTTATAAAAAAATATTCAAAATATCAAAAATTGACAATTTTTATTTTTATTAGATAATCCATTTAATAATATAAACTAATCAAATGTATAACAACTAATCATTTTTTCTACTTTCCACAACAAAAACTAATTTTATACTATGTCCAATAAATAAAAATTAAAGACTAAATACCCAACAACACAATAAAACAACAAAATAGCTCATACTACAACATAACAAAAAATGTTACTGGGCCCAAAATAAAAAAGCCCAAAAATATAATCATAATCATTAACACAAAATTATACTTACCTAATTAATTTCTCCTCATGCGTCACAGTCTGCAACTTCTGCTTTCAGTCAGGACGTGCCATCCTTCGAGGAACAAGATTAGCAACCTGCTTCTCTATATCTCTTCAGCAGCTAAAAAAAATATCTCCTTCATCACGATAGCACATTGGCCTAATTTTAATAGTCTTTTGTAATGTATTTTTTTCTCTTTTATAGTATTTTATTTTTCTTTTTTTATAAATGGTGTGGCTACGGTTTAAATCTGGGTAAAATACATAAAAGATAATATTCTATTCATTAAAATATTTTTAGATCAAAAAAGAATTTGTATTTGTTCAAAAATAAAAAATATTTTATAATATTGCATTATTTTCTATGTAGCTTTAAAAACAAATAAAATTATAATTTATCTGTGTTTTATATGCTAAAATTCTATAAAATCAAATATTGGATCCATTTTCTTATTTTAGTTCAACATAAAGAATATGTAATTTTTTTAGACTTAAATCCATGGTTTTTTTTGTTATTTATTAGTACTGTATGATTATTTGATGAATGCAATATTTGTTTTCATGTAAAAAAAATAGATAAGTTAAATATATAATTCTCACCAATAAAAATGATGTACCAATATTATCAAATATACAGTGACTATGGGATATTTTTTATGCCCAAAATAATATTTAAATGTTGTAATATATATAATACGAGTAAATAGATAAGTTACTTCTATTATTATAGTGAGATAATTATATTAGTGAATATTAATACTAGAATTTTCTATTTATATTTTTTTATTTTATAGTTATTATTTCTTCTTTATTTATTTATTTTATAACACGTTATCAGCACGAGACTCTAATCAAATTTTAGGAAGACTCAGGTAGCAAATTTTCATTATGTCAAAACTCTCTCATCTTGAATTCAATGCTCTTGATATATCTGGAAACAATTATTTATCATGGATACTAGATCCTGGAATCCATTTTGATTCAATGGATCTTGCAGATACCATTAAGGCTTAAAATAATACATTCCAAAAGGATAAAGCCAAAGCCATGATTTTTTTTCGTCGTTATCTTGACGAAGGATTGAAAAATGAATATCTCACATTAAAAGATTCTGGAGATTTGTGGAAAAATCTTAAAGAAAAGTATAATCATCAAAAAACGGTGATACTTCCTTAAGCCCGATATGAATGGACGCACTTGCGTCTATAGAATTTTAAATTCATAAATGAATATAATTCAGCAATGTTTCGAATCACCTCACGAATGAAATTATGTGGAGAAAAGATAACTGATAATGATATGTTGGAGAAAACTTTCTCAACCTTCCATGCATCGAATGTGCTCCTGCAACAGTAGTATCGAGAAAAAGGATTTAAAAAATATTCTGAGCTAATTTCTTACCTTTTTGTTGCTGAACGTAACAATGAGTTACTTTTAAAAAATCATGAAGCACGCCCAGTTGGCACCGCCCCATTTCCTGAAGCAAATGCGACAAATCATTACCCCAAAAGAGGTAAATGGTAAGGTTTTAGTAACAAAAAAAATTATGGAAGGAAGAAGAATTATGTTCACAAGAAAGGATCTCACCAGAAGTGAGATAAAGAAAGAAATATTGGGTAAAATAAATCAATAGAGGATAAATATTTTCGTTGTGGTGAAAAGAGCCATTAGTCACGTACCTGTCGTACCCCAAGATACCTAGTCGATCTTTATCAAGCATCTTTGAAAAATGATGATAAAGGAAAGAAAACAAATTTTGTTTCAAATGATATTACTGAAAATTCCACCACTCATTATGATGTATCTGATTTTTTGAGGATCCTGAAGGAAATATTAGTCATTTGATCAATGATTGAATAGTTTAATATGTGAGATTGTTAAGTATTCATAATGTAAGAAACTTATTGTTAAGTTTTATTTTTATACATCTGAATTTCAAATACGATGTATAATAAAATATTTATGAATTTCAAATTACTGAATGTCCCAAAGTAATAACAATAAAATTTTTAGTATATACTATACTTCTTAGAAAAATATTTTCAATCAAGAAAATAATTTTATGCACATATATTTCTACTCATTTTATTATTATTTGTCTTTGAAGAGAATGTCAAGAACATATAGTGAAGATGTTTGCCTTGCAGATAGTGTAAGTTCGCACACCATTCTCAAAAGTAATATATATTTTACCCATATTGTGCTAAAAGAAGAATATGTTAATACTATTATTGGCTCAGGCAATGTGATAGAAGGCTTCGGAAGAGCTATAATTTTGTTTCCCGGAGGAACAAAATTCATAATAAATAATGCACTATTATCTGCTAAGTCTCTTAGGAACTTATTGAGTTTTAAAAATATTTGCCGAAATGAATATTATATTGAAACAATGAATGAGGAAAATCATGAGTACTTATATATCACAACTCATGATTCAAATAAAAATGTTATATTAGAAAAGTTACCCTCATTTTTCATATGGCTTGTATTATACTAGAATTAGTGCAATTGAATCACATGCCATTGTAAACCAAAAGTTTACTAACCCAAATAAATTCATAATTTGGCATGATCGATTGGATCATCCGGGAACAACCATGATGCGGAGAATTATTGAAAACTCCCATGAATATTCACTAAAGAACCAGAAGATTCTTAAACCTAGTGAATTTTGTTGTACTGCATGTTCTCAGGGAAAGTTAATTTTAAGGCCATCAGTAGTAAAAATTGGATTTGAGTCCCCTAAATTTTTAGAAATGATTCAAGACGATATATGTGGACCTATTCATCCACCATGTGGATCTTTTAGATATTTTATGGTCCTAATAGACGCATCTTCGAGATGGTCACATGTGTGCTTATTGTCTTCTCGCAACTTGGCGTTTGCGAGATTACTTGCTCAAATTATTCGATTAAAAGCACAGTTTCCAGAAATTCCAATCAAAGCAATTCGTTATGATAATGCTGGTAAATTCACTTCCCAAGATTTTGATGTTTATTGTATGGCTAATGGAATAAGTGTTAAACATCTAGTAGCTCATGTTCACACACAAAATGGATTAGCAGAATCACTTATTGAACGCCTCCAATTAATTGTTAGACCCTTACTTATGAGAACAAATCTCCCAATCTCGGTTTGAGGGCATGCTATTTTTCATGCCGCAACACGTATTCGTTTGAGGCCAACAAGTTACCATCAGTTCTCTCCTATGCAATTAGCTTTTGGCCAATAGCCAAATATTTCCATTTAAGAATATTCGGGTGTGCGATATATGTTCCATTGCACCACCTTCTCGCACCAAAATGGGACTCCAAAGAAAATTTGGGATATATGTTGGATATGATTCTCCCTCTATAGTAAGGTATATTGAAATACAAACTGAAAATGTATTTAAAGCCAGGTTTGCAGATTGTCATTTTGATGAATTAAAATTTTCAACATTAGGGGGAGAGAATAAGCTTCCTGAAAAGGAACTTAATGGGAATGCATCATCTTTGATGCATTGGATCCTCGATCAAGGCAATGTGAACTAAAAGTTCAAAAGATTATACATTTGCAAAGAATAGCAAATGAATTGCCTAATGCACTTTCTGATACAAAGAGGATAACCAAATCCTATATACCAGCTGAAAATGCTCTAATTCGAATTGAGGTCCCAGTCGGACAAATAGCCACCGAAATAAATTCACGCCAGAAGCGTGGCAAGCCTGCAGTTTCAAAGATAAAAATCCTCGAAAAAGAAAAGAGGAAAATATTATTCCTCTTGAAAAAGACATAGTAAAAACACCTGCAGTTGTCCAAAATTCTGATATAGTTTTAACGCCAGAAGACGTTCAAGTAATTGAAAATTGTGAAAATGACGAGATCTCGATAAATTATGTCTTTACAGGAGAAAAATGGGATTGAAATAAGACAATTATCAATGAAATATTTGCATATAATGTGGCATTAAATATCTGCATGAAAGTAAAGATTTTGAGCCAAGAACAGTCGAAGAATGTCGATAAAGGAATGATTGGCCAAAATGGGAAGAAGCCATGAAGGCTGAGTTAGAATCACTTGCAAAACGTGAAGTCTTTGGACCTGTAGTCCGTACACCAGAAGATGTAAAACCTATTGGATACAAATGGGTATTTGTGAGAAAACGAAATGAGAAAAATAAAGTTGTACGCTACAAAACTCGGCTTGTGGCACAAGGTTTTTCACAAAGGCTCGGTATAGATTATGAAGAAACATATTTTCCTGTAGTGGATGCAATAACATTGCGTTATTTGGTCAGTTTATCCACATATCATAAATTACATATGCATTTAATGGATGTGGTAACAGCCTACTTATACGGTTTATTAGATCGTGATATCTATATGAAAGTCCCTGAAGGACTAAAGATATCTAAACCATTCAATGAATATTCGCAAGGGTTATACTCAGTCAAATTGTAAAGATCTTTATATGGTCTAAAGCAATCTGGACGAATATGGTATAATCATCTTACTGAGTATCTGACAAAAAACGGATTCAAGAATGATGATATCTGCCCGTGTGTATTCATAAAGAAATCTGCATCTAGATTCATTATAATTACTGTGTACGTTGATAATTTAAATATCACTGGAACTCCTGAAGAGATTCCAACAATTATAAAAACTCTAAAAGAAGAGTTCGAGATGAAAGATCTTAGAAAGACTAAATTTTGTCTCGGCCTGCAGATCGAGCATACAAAAAATGAGATATTTATTTATCAAACAATATACACAAAAAGATCTTGAAGAGATTTTATATGGATAAGTTACATCCATTAAGTACCCCAATGATCGTAAGGTCTTTGAATGTGGAAAAGGATCAATTCCGTCATAAAGAAGAAAATGAAGATATCCTTGGTCCTAAAGTACCATATCTTAGTGTCATTGGAGCGCTAATGTACCTTGCTAATAATATACGCCCTGACATATCATTTGCTGTAAATTTACTAGCAAGGTATAGTTCATCTCCAACCAAAAGACATTGGAATGGAATCAAACAAATTTTTCGATATCTTCATGGAACGGTTGATACTGGGATTGTTTTATCCCTATGGATCCAAGTCACAATTAGTTGGCTATACTGACGTTGGATACTTGTCTGATCCACACAAAGGGAGATCTCAAACAGGATACCCGTTCACATATGGTGGTAGAGCTATATCATGGAGGTCCACAAAACAGACGATTACGGCAACATCCTCTAATCATGCTGAAATACTAGCGATACATAAAGATAGTCGCGAGTGTTTTTGGCTCAGGAGTTTGATCCAATATATTTTGTCATCATGTGGACTAATTGATTATAAGATAGCTCCAATTGTCCTGTTTGAGGATAATACAGCATGCATTACTCAACTTAAGGGTGGATACATCAAAGGTGATAGATCAAAATATATTTCTCTCAAATTCTTCTTCATACATGATCTTCAAAATTAAGGGACAATTGATGTCCAACAGATCCGCTCAAGTGATAATCTGGCAGATTTATTTACTAAGTCACTTCCAAAATTCTTCTTTGAAAAATTGGTACATCAGATTGGGATGCACCGATTTTGAGATATCAAATGATGTCGACAAGAGGGAGAGACTATACTCTTTTCTTCTTGGTCAAGTTTTTTCCCATTGGGTTTTTATTGACAAGGATTTTAACAAGGCCATTCCCATCACAAAGGATATTGTACTCTTTTTCCTTCACTAAAGTTTTTTTCCATTGGGTTTTTCTTTAGTAAGATTTTAATGAGGCATAATGCTAACTGGTTATCCGGGAGAGTGTTGTGACGAGAATGGATAAGAATGATGGATGCCCATTTATGGGTGGATCATTTTTCCTATGTTGAAAGAAACAAATTCTTAGGATGAAGCAAAATTGATGAAGTTTGAATGCTTATAAATATGCATGAACTGATGTAAAAGGAACACACACAGCAACAATAAAAATACTCTTCCCTCTTTCATATACAATTCCCTTTCTTTCTATTTCTCTCTAAGTTCTTAAGTTGCAATACATATAATACGATCAAATAGATAAGTTACTTATATTATTATAGTTGTTCTTGTATGGATACCTGAAGGGATAGCTCGGTCCCTAGGAATCGACGCCGAGTTGTTATCTTCTGTGCCGACCTTTGGGCCTTGTGGAAGTCTGAGCTTTACTCTGAAGGGATGTCCAAATGCGCAGAGCGTGAGCAAGAAACAAAGGGGGAGTGTACCTGCAAAGGCACTCCGAAGCTTAAGTCAGTATTGAGAATTCAATGTGTTCTAAGGATAGAAGACTATACCTTTTATGAGTGATGATAGGTCGGTTATGTTTCCGTTTCATCATATGAATTGAAGAGTAATAATTGGGTGATAAAATCCCATCTGACGTTTCGATTCTAATATGTCCGTTGAGATTGTTTGAACTGCCGAACTATAACATCAGCTTGTTGAGTAATAACGTGAATAATGCCGAGTTATGACAGATAATGCCGAGTTATGATGTTGGATTTGTAACGGTCGGATCATAGCCCCAAGCTTAGCCTGGGAATATGTTTAATGAAGCAGGTTGAGCTTTTAAGAGTCGGCTATTGAGGGATGTTGTAGTTCGGCAAATTTGGGTTGTCCTTGGAGCCCCCAGATCAAGGTGCTTTATTGAACATTTATTGAAACTATAGATTGTTATGATTAAGAGAGAGAAAAAGTTAAGTAAAAGTTTTAATAAGTATGCGTGTTTCCAATGCAGGCTTATTGGGTTTGATGTAACTGATTGGATGGGAAGTGGAACTAAAATTTTTGGTTTAAGTGTGAAATTAAAAACATTTGGAATCCTAAAGGTTTGCATGCTTGCTGTATTATTCTTTCTCAGGCATTTGGAACAAAAGCATGAGTAAAAGAGGTATGTGTTAATCCTTTCCTCTCGTCTTCTCAGTTTAGAATCTGTGGTTCGTTTTCTGTTCTTCTTCGTCTTGTCTTCTGTTTTCAAATGGGTTATGAGAAAGAGACGAAAGGGAAGATAGATTGATCTTACGATTGGGTGAATAACGATGTGAGGGGTCGTGTTTCTTTGTTTTTGGATGTTGGTGCTATGAATGAGATAGACAAGGCTAGGGTTGTGAGGGCTGGTTCTGGAGTTCGATTGGAGTTACTCCCATATTCAGAGAATGACAGGATTTTTCACAGAGGGGAGGGTTTTGAGCATTTCTTTATGTATAGCTGTGTGTTGGAGGAACTGAAGGTGAGACTTCGATTCAGTGAATTTGAGTGTCAGGTGTTGAAGCAGTTGAACTGCGCACCCTCACAACT
Organism: Arachis hypogaea; assembly: GCF_003086295.3. NCBI lineage: Eukaryota > Viridiplantae > Streptophyta > Magnoliopsida > Fabales > Fabaceae > Arachis > Arachis hypogaea. The sequence continues at coordinate 20,366,972 of NC_092047.1, forward strand.
GCATCCCAATGGGTGAGCTTTCCAGTGTGCGTTTGAGGTTCTTATGGAGTTTTTGGAGGAAATTCCATCAGTGGAGTTGTTTTTCTCTTTGTTTCAGGCAAATGGTGTGTGGAAAGGTGGTTGGGTAAATTTAAACAGTTCACCGAGGTTTGGCATTTTTAAGTTATACAAATCGTCCTTTAAGAACTTCAAGGAAATGTATATTAAGGTGAGTAGTTTCGAGGGTGACTTTCCGTTCTATGTGGACGAACATTTAGGGGAAAATTTTCCTCTTTGGTGGTGTTCAGAGCCTCAAAACATTCTAGGGCCTGAAACTATAACCCCAAGGGATGAGTGCATAATTGAGTATTTGACTGAGGTTGTTGATCGGAAGAAATTGATTTCTGTATATGATCTGCTGCAATGGGAAGAAAATAAGGCGGCTGTTGTAGACTTTCTGGGTAAGGAATTTGATTTTCTTATTGTATCATTGTTGAGATTTGTGACAAATGTTGGTTTTTGCTTGTGTTGCAGGTGGTAAATATCCGGGCATATCTACTGCGAGTCTTAGGGCTCGTGTGAGGAGTAAAGGTCTTGATAAAGAGGGATCTTTGTCAAAGGCGGAGAAGGTCAGCATTGACAAGGTTGATCAGTCGAAGCCGATGAGGAAAAAGGTGATTTTAAAGAGGAAGAAAGCTGACGTAGTGGACCTATCCGAAGATTCTGATAATGGGATACAAATTCCAATAAAGGAAGTGCAGAAATTTTATGATAACCAAAAGAAGTTGCATGATATTGTGGAGCAGAGTGAGGGTACGTCTCTTTGGGGGAAGGATTATCCTTTCATGATTACTGCTGATGAGGTCTGTCAGACCCCCTCCGATGTTATTTTATCTGAGGAGGTTGGGGATGTGGCTATCGACCAGTATATGCAGGTAATTGTGTTTTTGTTGTGTTACTTTGTTTGATATATTTGCTGATAATTATGTTGATGGTTGTATTTGCTTTGCGTAACGTTGTTGGTTTGCAGCTTGCCAGTTTGGGGCGTAGCCGCGAAAAGAAACATTTGAAGGCTGCGAATGAAAGGACTGATCCAAAGTTGAAGGAGGAGTTAGATTTGAAAATAGCTAGGGTTGCCGAGGTTGAGGCAAAGCTGGCTGAGGTACAGAAGGAATTGTTATTGACAAAGGAAAATTATTCGAAGAAGGTGGAGGACGTTAAGAAGAAGGAGGCCGGTCTCTCTAGTATGAGTTCTCGTGTGATTGAGTTAACAAGTCAGTTGAAAGAGATTGAAAAAAGCAAACAAGGTGAGATTTTGGATTCGTTTATTTTTGAAAAAGCTTCAATTCAAGCGAAATTTCTTGCTCCTGGAGTGGATTTCTCTCAGATGGATCCAGGGAAGATAGTGTAGGATGGGGTTATGGTGGAGGATGACGGTGCTGCTAAGCAGGGAGATGAAAATATTGAAGAGGTTTAGGTCTGATGTTGTTGTGTTTGTTGAACATTTATTTTGTTGGGGAACTATTTTGCTCCTGTGGTGAGCTTATGTTTGTAACTTTATTTTGCTACTGTTTTTTGAGAGAAGCAATTTATGATGAGTGAGTGTTGTCTGATTTGTGACTGTGGCCTAGAGCCTAATTGTTTTGTTCTGGGTAAAACATACCATGTAAATTTGTTTGAATGGTGAAGTGCCATTATTTTCGGAAGATATTTGTTTGATGTTAAGGGAGGGCCGAGTAGGCCGAGTTTAGTGAGATGCCAAATAATAGAAATAGGGTTTATTTGATAGATAGTGTTAGGTGTAATTGGATTGGTTTTGATGAATTTTTGAATGGTCATTTTTCGACTATTGATTAGTAATGTGTTTGTATGATTAATTCTGAGTAGTTTGGAATCGCGGTGAGGTCGGATATTTGTTTGACTGATAGATTCCGAATGATCGGTTTCGAATTAAGATCGACCAGTTGTTTGATTGATAAATTCTGAATGATCGGTTTCGGATTAAGATTGGCCAGTTGTTTGATTGTTAGATTCCAAATGATCGGTTTCGGATTATTGATCGGTGGTTTGTTTGACTGATAGTATCCGAATGATCGGCTTCGGCTTATAGATCGGCAGTATAAATAGTTTGCAAATAAATGAGAGAGGAATAGTATTTGATGAAATAAGAAATTTATTTATTTGAGAACCATTGTTTCCAAAGGCCTAGGTAGGCTAGCCTCGTTAAAACATTTCCAAGCAAAACCCATTGTGGAAAAAATCTTGGTAGTAGGAAAAAGAGTACTCACCAGTCCCTGGTTTTTAACTGTAATATAATTTTAAAGATGATACATTCCAAGTGTTAGGCAGATCTTTACCATCTAAGGTTTGTAATCAGTAAGCTCCATTGCCGATGACTTCTGTGATTCGGTAAGGGCCTTCCCAATTAGCTACTAGTTTGCCATGGTTTGATGGTCTTCTAACTTGTTCTGTTTTCCTGAGCACAAGCTCGTTTACTTGGAAAGACCTTGGGTGAAGTCTTTGGTTGTATCTTCGAGCTATGTGCTGTTGCATGGCCAAATGTTTGACTGCTGTTGACGATCTGACTTCCTCTATGAGGTCTAGTTCGGATTGGCGAGCTATGTCTGTTGAAGTATGGTCGGCCATTTTAGTGCATAGTGAGGATTAGGAGATCTCCACGGGTATCATTGCGTCTGAACCGTAGACTAGTCGGAAGGGTGTTTCCTTTGTGGTTGAGTGAATGGTGGTGTTGTATCCCCATATGATCTCTGGGATAAGCTCGGCCCAGAGGCCTTTTTCATCATCCAGTTTCTTTCTTAGAGCATGTAGTATTACTTTATTTGCAGCTTCTGCTAACCCGTTTGTTTGTGGGTGCTCTACCGATGAAAAGTGTTGCTTGATTTTCAAGTCCTGCAAAACGGATGTGAACTTCTGACGGCAAACTGGCGACCATTATCTGTGATAATGTGCCGAGGTATGCCGAATCGACAAATAATATATTTCCATACAAAAGAAAGCATTTGTTGTGATGTAATCTTGGCTAGAGGCTGTGCCTCTATCCATTTTGAAAAATAATCAATTCCTACAACCAGGAATTTTACCTACCCTGCTGCTGTCGGGAAAGGGCTGAGGATATCTATGCTCCATTGGTTGAACGGCCAGCTTACCTCGGAACAGTGTAGGAGTTCAGCCGGGAGATGTGTTATCGGATTGTGTTTCTGGCAGTTGTTACAACTTCTGACTTTTGTTTTACAATCTTGTCGTAGTGTCGGCCTGTATAATCCAGCTCTGAGGATCTTTGAAGACAGGCTTCGGGCTTCGGGCTCCGAGGTGTGTACCACAGATTTCTTCATGTGCCTCGGCAAGCGAAAGCTCGGCTTCTGCTCTGCAAAGACACTTTAGTAAAGGACGAGAGAATCCTTGTCTATACAGGCAATTATTATAAATTGTAAAGAAGGAGGCTTGTCGGCAAAAATGTCAAACATTTTCGACATTGCCTGGCAAGATCCCTGTCCGAAGATACTTTATGTATGGAGTTCTCCAATCTGCTTCCTGTGTTACACTTAAAACTTCTGTGAGTTCAATGTTTGGTTTAAGTAATGTTGACTAATAAAGGGATGACCCGTTTGGTTAAGTACTGGCGAGTTTAGATAGAATGTCAGCTCGGCCATTACTCTCCCGGGGTATGTGCTGTATTTCGTATTTAGAAAATTTTGAAAGTAAATTTTGAACGATGTCAAGGTATTTAGAAAGCAAAGGGTCTTTTACTTGGTATAAGTTGTTTACCTGCTGGACGATAAGTAAGGAGTCACAGTATACCTTAAGTTCGGTAATGTTTAGGTCGGCAGCGAGTCTAAGACCAGCAATTAGGACTTTGTACTCACTTTGATTGTAACTTGCTTTGAAAGAAAAATGGAGGAAATGTTCGATGACATTGCCGTGACTATCATCAAGTATGATACCTGCTCCACATCCTTGTGGGTTGGAGGACCTGTCGACGTATAAAGACTATTCGCTGTAATCTTCGGTTGTGTCTGGTACTGAGAACTCGGCAATGAAGTCGGCCAAGAATTGGGACTTAATAGATGTTCGGCCCTCGTACTTGATATCAAATTCCGAAAGTTCCACCGACCACTTTACTAGTCGGCCAGCCAGCTCTGATTTCTGAAGGACTTGTCGTAAAGGATGATCTATCCGAACATGGATTACATAACTCTGGAAATATGGCCGGAGTCTTCTGGCTGAGAAGACAAGGGCTAGAGCCAGCTTCTCAATGCTCGAATATCGAAGCTCGGTATTCTGTAATGTTTTGCTAGTAAAATAGATCGGGAACTGCTGCTTTTTACTTTCTGCAACAAGAGCGGAGCTTACAGCCCAGTTAGTGACAGATAAATATAAGAATAATGGTTTCCCTTGAAGGAGGGTTTGTAAAATTGGTGGTTTTGAAAGAGTTTCTTTGATAATTGTGAATGCTTGTTCGGAATCATCAGTCCATTGGAAAGCTTTTTTCTTTTTTAAAGCTTGGAAAAAACATAAAGACTTAGAAGCTAGACAGGGTAAGAATCTAGAGAGCGCAACGAGTCTCCCTGTTAACCGCTGGACTTCTTTGATGGTTTGTGGGCTTGTCATGTCTAAAACAGCTCGGCATTTTTTTGGATTCACCTCAATAACTCGGCTAGTGAGCATGAAGCCGAGAAATTTGCCGCTCTGGACGCTAAATGCGCACTTCTCGGGATTCAACTGCATGTTGTATTTTCTGATTTGACCGAAGATTTCTGTGAGGTCATCAAGGTAATTGTTGCCGACCTTTGTCTTGGCGACCATATCGTTAATGTAGATCTCAATGTTCCTGCCGATCTGCTTGGCGAAGACTTTGTCCATTAGGCGTTGGTATGTTGCACCTGCATTCTTAAGGCCAAATGGCATGACTTTAAAACAGTAGTTTCCATATTCAGTAATAAAGGCTGTCTTATTTTGATCGAATGGATGCATTTGGATATGGTTATAGCCAGAATATGCATCTATAAAGCTAAGTTTTTCATAACCAGATGCATTATCAACTAGACAATCAATAGATGGAAAATGATATGAATCTTTGGGGCATGCTTTGTTAAGATCGGTGAAATCAACACACATGCGCCATTTACCGTTATGTTTTTTTACCATGACGACATTCGCCAGCCATGTTGTGAATCTGATTTCCTGGATGAAGCCAGCGTTGATCAGCTTCTTGGTTTCTTCCAGGGAGGCTTGTTTTCGGTCGTGGCCGAGGTTCCTCTTTTTCTGTGCTATAGGTCGGACGGACGGATCTAATGCCAGCTTATGGGATATGATGGATGGATCAATGCCTGGCATATCAGCTGGAGTCCAAGCAAACAGGTCAGCATTTTGTTGTAAAAATGCTCGGAATGAGGCTTTCTCCTCTGATGTTAATGTGGAGCCGACGTAGGTGAATTTGTCCGGGCTTTCTGCGAAATAGATTTTATGCAAGTTCTCTGTCAGGGTTGGTCGCTCGAGGGTTCCTGGTTTGGGTCAAGGTCGGCCAAGGCCGGTAGGTCGTCTTGGTTGCCAATGTTGTGGACATGAGCCTGTATGTGTTGGTTAGGTCTTTTAAAACTGTTGTTGTAGCATTCTCTGGCTTCTCGGGCATCACTGTGAATGGTTGCAATTGTGTTATCCTGCAAAGGGAACTTAACACAGAGATAAATTGTAGAGACTATGGCGCCAAACCTGTTTAAGAAAGGTCGGCCAAGTATCAAGTTGTAAGGAATAAACAGTCAACAACTAAGTATTGAATATCTGATGTTTTTGACAAAGGAAACTCACCGAGTGTGGTTTGTAACCACACAGAGCCCATAATCGGGACTCTCTCACCTGAGAAACCAACCAGGTCTCCAGTGGAAGGTTGGAGGATGTTGGTGCTGAGTTTCATCTTTTGGAATGTGAAGTAAAAGAGGACATCGGCACTGCTTCCAGGGTCCAGTAAAACCTTTTTGATTAGGAGATCTCCGAGCTGCAAGGAAATCACGACCGGGTCATCTATATTTGTTACGTTGGTGTTATGGTCGGCCGTCTGGAATGTTATATGAGGAAAGTGTGGAAGTGTCTGCTGTTGAGTTTGATCGGCTTCTATGGAAAGCATAGCTCGGTAAGATTGCTTTCTTGCCAAGCTTGTGGCTCCTCCACCTGCAAAACCTCCGAAAATACAGTTAATAATACGTCTTGGTTGGTCCGGATGATTGGAGTTCGATCGATCTTTATCTCGGCCATGCTATGTCGCCGAGCTTTGGTCACCAGAGAATGTTCGTTGTTGTATGTGGCCGCCGATGTACTTGTCGAGGTGACCATGCCGAGCTAGTCACTCCAGAAGGTCTTTGGCGATGACACATTCGTCAGTAGTGTGTCCGTGCTTTTGGTGGAAAGAGTAGTATTTTGATCTGTCTGCGCCTTTTGAATCTGGGTAACTGCCGACTTTTCTTAGCGGCTTGATCAATTTTGAATTTAAGATCTCTTTGATGATGTCGTCATGCTTGGTATTGAACTGAGTGTAAGAGTCATATCGCGGAGTTGGTTTGAAGCTTTTCTTGTTGTCTCGTGTTTTGTCGTCGTCTCTGTATTGTGGTTTCTCTGTTTTCCGAGCTTGTTGGAGTTCTTCGATGTCAATCTGGCCTTTCGCCTTTTCACGAAACTCGGCCATAGTTTTGGGTTTGGCTACAGCAATGGTCTCCTAAAATTTTCCTGGTCGGAGTCCGCTTTTTATTGCGTGCAGTTCCACCTTGGGATGGAGATCGGGTATACTCATGGCTATCTTTGTGAAGCGCATCACGTAATCTCTAAGGGTTTCGTGCTGGCCTTGCTTGATTGTGTTCAGGTAATCGGAGTCGTGTAGGTAGATGGCCGATCCAGCAAAGTGCTCCTCAAAAGGCTTTGATAGGTCTCGAAAGCGAGAAATAGAACCTACAGGCAAAGAACAGAACCAATCAAGTGCAGGACCGTCTAAGTAAGATGGAAAACGACAACATAAAACTTTATCAGATTCACCATTTACTATCATTATGGAGGTGAACTTCTTGATGTATTTCTTCGAATCACCTAGTCCATCATAAGGGGTTAGTGTGGTCGGCAGGGTGAACCTCATGGGCAACAGGAAATTCATCACCTCGGCCATGAACGGCCCAGGGGAGCTTTCTAGGTTGTCGTCCTCGTCATCTGGCCAAGCTTCCTCATTATGCTCGGGTTGCTCTTCTTCGTGCCAGCAGTTTCAGAGACATGCGTCGGCCATGAGTTATGCTCGGCTTCTTCTGTCCGTTCTTGTCAATCATTGTTGTTTTCGATTCGGGTGTTATTCAAATTAGAAATTTGATTTGCCATTCGTTGGTTCTCTTCGGCCATGCGCTGGTTGGCTTGCCATAACTCGGTCACCATCTGAAGGAGTTCAGATGGCGTGGGTGGAAGTTGTTCAGCCATGGCTCCAAGCGAGAACGTCGAGGCCGATGATATATGGAAAGGGTTATATTCTCGGCCGACGGTGGGCACCAATTGTTCTTGTATGGATACCTGAAGGGAGAGCTCGGTCCCTGGGAATCGACGCCGAGTTGTTATCTTCGGTGCCGACCTTTGAGCCTTGTGGAAGTCCGAGCTTTACTCCGAAGGGATGTCCAAATGCACAGAGCGTGAGTAAGAAACAAGGGGGGAGTGTACCTACAAAGGCACTCCGAAGCTTAAGTCAGTATTGAGAATTCAATGTGTTCTAAGGATAGAAGACTATACCTTTTATGAGTGAAGATAGGTCGGTTATGTTTCTGTTTCATCATATAAATTGAAGAGTACTAATTGGGTGATAAAATCCCATCTGATGTTTCAATTCTAAGATGTTCGTTGAGATTGTTTGAACTGCCGAACTATAACGTCAGCTTGCTGAGTAATAACGTGAATAATGCCGAGTTATGATAGATAATGCCGAGTTATGATGCTGGATTTGTAACGGTTGGATCAATAGTGAGATAATTATATTAGTGAATATCAATATTAGAGTCTTCTATGTATACTTTTTTATTTTATATTATTATATCTTTTTTATTTATTTATTTTACAATATTAAACTCTTAATTTTTTAATTTAAAAATGATGTAACGAGCCACCACCAAACTGCACCAACACACTTCAATATCGGTAAAGACACTAATTTTAACATTTTTTATCTTTGTATTTTGTTCTTGATATTTTATCTCATTTTATTCTCACATGCGACACGGACACAGACACCAGGGGAGCTCGACAAATGAGTTAGATTTTGGCAACTGGACCAAATTACTAACCCAATCAAAGAAAAAAAAAGATACGTATACCCAGAAAAGGAAAATAAAATCATAGTCCTGGAGGAGTGCGGTCCAAAGTAAAGGAAACAACACTCCAGTGGAGAAATAAATTAATAAATCGGGGATGCTACACATCCATGTAACCATGGAACCAGGTTGGCCTAACACCAAAAAAACCCAATACCATTAAATAAAATGTGAAATACACGCGCCCAATACACACGAAATCGCCCAACGCTTCTTCTCCCCCACGCTTCTTCTTCTTCTCCTGGGCTTCTTCTTCTTCTTCTTCTTCTTCTTCTCACGCTCGTTTACGCACGGAGCATCTTCTTCTTCTTCGCCTTCTTCTTCGCGTTCCTCCTTCTCCTCCTTCTCCTCATTTTTCGCGTTCCTTCTTCTTCACGTGTTTTCTCCTTATCGTCATTCTTTTGTTGTTGTTGTTGCTGTATTTTTTGTCTTTTCCTCCTTCTCTCTCTGGTGAAGAAGCAGTAGAAGGTGAGGAAGAAGAGTTTTGAATAGTGCAGAATGAACCGAACACAGTACTCATGGTGAACCGAACATAGTACTCATGGTGAACAGAAAATAATACAATTGTATAGTACTGAGTGAACGAAACATAATCCATTATATAAAATCACATTCAAACAGCTTACTACAGAATGAACCGAACCCAGTACTCATGGTGAACCAAACACAGTACTCATGGTGAACCGAACATAGTACTCATGGTGAACTGAAAATAATACAATTGTATAGTACTGAATGAACGAAACATAATCCATTATATAAAATCAAATTCAAATAACTCTGCCTACAATTTACATATTATCAATTCAATTCAATTCAATTCAGTACACCTCCGTCCATTTAATTCAATTCAAATTAAAAATTGCATTCCATTCAATTTGATTCAAAATTGAATAATCCAAACTTTGTCAGTTTGATTCGTTTCAGAAGAGTAATCCAAATCGCTCTCCTGTTTACCAAAAAATTATGAACTCCTAAACACTGAATCCTAAACACTAAAACCAGAACCCTGAACCCTAAACCCATAAACCCTAAATCCCTAAAACCCTAAAACCTAAACCCTAATTCCTACACCCTAAAACCTAAACCCTAAACCCTAAACCTTGAACCCGAACCCTGAACTCTGAACTCTAAACCCTGAACACTAAACTCTAAACCCTAAACCCAAACCCTGAACATTGAACTCTAAACCCTAAATGCTAAACCCTAAACCCTAAACCCTGAACCCTACTGTAAACTCTAAACCCCTAAAACCTTAAACCCTAGACCCCTAAACCCTAAACCCTCAACCATGAACACGATGAACCAAAATTAATACACGGGACGAACTGAAAGTTTGAAACACACTGAACCCCTGTACACTGAACCCTGAACCCATAAACCCTAAACCCTAAAACCCTAAACTCTGAAACCCTATCGTCATTCTTTTGTTGTTGTTGCTGCTGTATTTTTTTGTCTTTTCCTCCTTCTCTCTCTGGTGAAGAAGCAGTAGAAGGTGAGGAAGAAGAGTTTTGAATAGTGAAGAATGAACCGAATACAGTACTCATGGTGAACCAAAATCTTAGTTATGGTGAACCGAAATCTTAATTACGGTGAAACAATTATATAGTGCTCAGGGAAGAAAACAAAACATATTGGTCTAATTTTTGTTAGACTCCTTTCTGCGGACTGAACCGAAAACATGAAAGTGATGAACCACCTCTTTAGTACTTACCGAACCGAAAAGTTACTCACATTTACTCAGAGAGGAAGAAGAGTTTTGAATAGTGCATAATGAACCGAACACAGTACTCATGGTGAACCGAACACAGTACTCATGGTGAACCGAAATATTAGTTATGGTGAACCAAAATCTTAATTACGGTGAAACAATTATATAGTGTTTAGAGAAGAAAACAGAACATATTGGTCTAATTTTTGTTAGACTCCTTTCTGCGGACCGAACCGAAAACATGAAAGTGATGAACCTCCTCTTTAGTACTTACCGAACCGAAAAGTTACTCACATTTACTCAGAGTTACTCACAATTACTCACAGTTACATATTATCAATTCAATTGAATTCAATTCAAATGTAGATCACCTCAGTCCATTCAATTCACTTCAAATAAAATTAAAAATTTCATTACATTAAATTCGATTTAGAATTCAATAATCCAAACCTCATCAAATTGATGCGTTTGAGAAGAATCATCAAAATCGCACTCATTCAACTTATTTGAAGTTGATTCATTCATTGTTTCAATTCAAAAGTGCAGATCGAAGAAAAAAATGAAGAAGAAGATGAACGACGAAGATAATTGCGTTGAATCAATCCAGATCCATAATGCAGAGAAGAAAAACCCGAAAGAGGAGAACAACGAATTTAATTAGGTTGAAGAAGAAGAAGAAGAAGAAGAAGAAGAAGAAGAAGAAGAAGAAGAAGAAGAAGAAGAAGAAGAAGAAGAAGAAGAAGAGGTGGTTAACTGGAAACCGGTCACCTAGCCGGTTCGGTCCACCTACAAAACCGCGTTGCAAAAAATCGGGGGAAAAACCGGCCGAATCGGTAGTTAACCGACGAACCGGGCAAACCGGCCCGGTTTCAGAAAGTACAAGTTCTTCCCCCCAGCTTATGAAACGGTGTCATTTGGCTTTAAAAAAAAAAAAAAAGAAGGCTGAAGAAGTTCAACGCGTGATCCAATTTACCCTAAATCCCTAATCCCCCAAAATCTTCGAAGAACACTCCCAGTCTCCCACTCCCAACCCTAAGCTCGAGGCTGGAGCTTCTGCAGATGACGGACAATCGACGCCGTGAATCGAAATAGACGCCGGAACAAGCTCACTGTTGCAGGTCGTCGCTCACCGTCGCGGGTCATCGCTCACCGTCGCGGGTCGTTTTGTTCTCTACTTCGAGGCTCGAGCTTCTGGCCTTCGGTTCTTTGCTTCTCTTGCGGTAAGTTCTGGCCATAGTTATCTAACCCGGCTCGACCCAGCCAGTTCGACCAAAAATCCGGTCACCCGGTCACCTGGCCTGGCCGAGCCACTCGTCGAACCGGACAAACAATGGACCCGGTAAAAACCGGTTTGACCCGACTAGTTTTTATTAAACCTGTGACCGGGCCGGTTAATTTAACCCGGTCTGGGTCATGGTTTTTTTGTTCAAAATGCCTGAAACGGGGCGTCGTTTCACTCCTCCTGTCCTCCACCCCCTGTTGATTTGCATGAAATGAAAGCATGAACCCTAATGACTAATGTCCCTGATCTGAATGGAATTGGAACACCCTTAACCCCCAGCCAGCCTTGTGTCTCTTCTCTCTCGAGCTCGACAGTCCATCACTCACGGCGGCTCACGGTGGCTCACGGCGTCACCTTCACTTCGTCACTCACTCGTCGCTCCCCTCACCTCGTCGGTCGTCACACTCAGTCTCTCACGGCCTTACCTCGTCGCGGTCTCGGTCTCTCACCTCGGTCGTCGTCGCGGTTCCGTGCACCTGCGCTCGCTTCGTCGTCTTCTTGCTTCTCAAGGTCTCTGTCTCGCACCTGGTCTCGATCTCTCCCTTCCCTGCGCTCTTCGTCGCCGGTAGCAGAGGCAACAGATCCCGGTGGGCTGATCTTTGTTGTCGTCTTCTTGCTTCGAGCCTTGCCGTCAGCTTCTCCCTCGCCATCAGCTTCTCCTTCGCCGTCAACTTCCTTCGTGCAACACGATTTGGTGAGTTTCCCCTGGTCTTTCTGCTTCAATTTTGGTGCTGCATCAATGCACTTTGATTTTGTTGCTGAAAGTAATTTGTTGCTGAAAGTTGAATGTGTTGCTGAAATTTGTTACTGATTATCATGAACCTTGAATTTATTGTTGACATGCCAAAATAATCACTTAGCTTAAGTTTGTTCATCGCCGAAAATCATTACTGAGTTTATTGAACCTTGAATTTGGTGCTGTTTTGCAGAATAATCACTTAGTTAAGTTTTGCTTCATCTCTCTGCCCAGGTGAGTTTCAGCTTTGGCCTTGTTATTTGATGCTGAACATATCATGAATGTGGTTGTTGCTGAAAGTAAAATTTGTTGCTGGATAACTGAGTTGAGTTGAATTTGTTACTGAACCTTGTTGTTGTGTTGCTTAAAAAATGCTAAATCTTTTGTTGGTGTATGTTAAGGGATAAGAGATAAGAGAGTTGGTCACTAACAAAATTAGTTTGGTACAATTAGTTAGGGTTTGTTATTCTGATCTCTAATCTTTCTCTCTTTTCCAACTCTGTTATAAATGAAGCTTTTACAATTAGTTTGCTAGTTTGTTGTAGCTCTCTCTTCAAACTCTTCTTTCTTTGTTTCTGATGTTCTGCATAATGCCGTGTTTCTTATGGAAGATATAGATGCAAATCAAAACGAGGAAAATATTGATCAAGCTCCAAATTTGTCCTATGAAGATATAGATGTCGATTTTAAGATCACTTGGACTTGATTTATCGATTGTGTTATCTTTTGCTTGTTCTTGTTTATTTAAATGGTGAAAGTATTTTGTACTAGAAACTAGTTTATTATCTCTTTTTACATCATTAGTTATGTCTAAAAAATAATATTTGATTATTATTATGTTTGTAAAGACTTGCATTTTAAGTTTTAATACTTAATTTTAATTTTATTTATATAATTTGTATTTTTTTAAATTATGACCGGGTCAACCGGGTGAATCAATGACCCACCGGTTGAACCAGTGACCTGGTGACCCAGTCATATGACCGGGTTGATTGCCAGTTCGGTTCTGATAACTATTAGTTTCTGGGTTTCTGGCTTCTGTTCGTGCTGTTTTTGTTTTTTGTTCTAGGCTTCTGTTCTTCTATTTTTTAATTTTTTAATTTTGTTTTTTATATGATTAATCAAATGTTGAATAAACTTGTTGTATGTTGAATTTGAAAATAAATTTGATGTATGTTGAATTTGAGAAGTTTGCTCTGCTCTGTTCTTCAATTTTTTTTATCTTTTCAATTCTGCTCTGTTAAATTTTTTGTTAATTTCAATTCTGCTCTGTTGAATGCCAGATGAATTGTATGAACTATGAATTGATATATTGGTCTGGATTCTGGAAACTCTATCAGAGCTGCAGCCACCTTAAAAAACTTGGCTTGTTAAACTTAAAAAAACTTGGCTTGTTATATTGTGGTTTTACTTTACAGAAAGAGTGCATTGTAATCATGGTCCAGTGGCAAAGGCATTTCTTGCCAGTTTTTCGTCAAATTGCACACTTTGCTACCACCTCATCTCCCCAAGGTTGGTGATTTATGTTTTTAACTATTTCCTTCTTGCAAACTATGTGAAGTTGCTCATGCTTTACTCTTATTTTTTTAGGTTTTATTAAATACTTTAGAAAACCTATTTCTGTACATTGTAGGTAAGGGTCTGACGACGTTGACAGCAAGAACAATACTATTGCCCTCAATTTCAAGTCGTAGCCCTGTTTATCATTCTTTCCAATACCAGGTTTTGATTTACATTGTGAATGATCATATCACGTTATAAGCTCTCTACTTAAACTCTATTGAGAGATAGTTGGAGTTTACACGGTTCTTTTGTTTTAGGGAATTTCGGGTTCTACCTGTTTGCTTTCTAAGTCATCAGATCTGGAACAAACACCAACTTCCTCCCCGTTAGCCTTAACTTCCTTTTTGGGTAGCAAAGAAGCTCAAGACCAGAAGCAGACACCTGTTAAGAAAGAAAGAGTTCAAGCAGTAATGTCAAAAATAAAGCAGGTTTGTTTTTTTCCCTTGTGTAATTCTGTTATCTTGTATTTCTTAAGTAATTGCTCAATTTACATTATGGACATGACACAAATCTTTTGATTTCATTGGTTTTCTTTAATTTATGTTAAAGAGTACTTATCATTCAAATAGTTTAATTCCATTTCATTTTAATAAAAAAGCATGTCTATGATTTCTACTTCTGCCTCTGACTCTGTTTTGAAAATGGTACTTCTTCCAAAAGCAACAACAAACGAACCCATTTATTAAGACAACCCTATTATGAAGTAGTCTAACAGAAAATGAGAGGACTGAGAGATGCTTCTTATAAGAGAAAAAAAAAACAATAAATATGATTGAAGCGCAGGTTTCTAGTGTCTAAAGACGTCTGAGAGAGAAACTCCTATTAAAACATCAATCTTTCATCCTGAAAGGTGCTTTTAACAAAACTATTATGATTTAGACAAGGAAATTGTTCCTGCTTAACAGGTTCAGTCACTGCCATCGTGCTGACTGTATTCATTTCTACCTCGATTTATCAGTTTTTGTATGTAATATTCTTTATAATAATTATTTCTATTTTATCTTGAAATAAGATTTTCGAAGATTCCTGAACTTTTGAAATGCCTTATAACCATTGGGAACTTCATGCTTGACGATATGATACACAACTCAACTCAACTCAAATGCTTGCACTAACTATGAAATGCCTTTCATGCCATTCACAATTATTGTTATATTATTATGGATAATTCAGTTTTAACAGCATAACATTTGGTGCTGCAGTGATTTTGTCAATGCCAAATTGCCAATATATCGTGAATTGCTTATGGATATCATTTTTTCCCCTGTTAATATGGGTCATTCTGAAGTAACTGCTTAAAATACAATGTTAGCTAGTTCAGACTGCAGCATAGCAATAGTTTGAAAACTGAAAAGTATAACATGATCTGTTTCATCTTGAGACTATTGGTTGAGCATCTCTGAACGTGCCTGATAAACTACTATTTTATGGTTTATATTGTGCTTAATTGTATGATTTTATCAATTCTTTACCCACTTATTCATATGATTGGCATGCATTTAAATTTCCTTGCTAAAATTATTACATGATTGAATATTTGCTTCCTAAAGACTTTTAATTATGTATTTTAATTCTCTTTCATTCCATTAGATGCCGTGATCTGTGTGTTAAGTGTTTCAGGCTTTATAGGGCATGAATGACGTGGAGATTGGAAAGGAAGCTTGCAAAAATGGAAGGAACACAAGAAATTGAGGAGATGACCAGCGAGAAGTGACGCGGACGCATGGCTCACGCGACCGCGTGACATAGAGGAAATCGCAATGACGCGGACGCATGGCTCACGCGACCGCGCGGATTGGAACTGCACAAGTGACGCAGAGGCGTGGACGATGCGCACGCATGGCAAGGCAAAACGCCGAATGACGTGTCCGCATGAATGACGCGATCGCGTGACATGCGCGATCTGCAGAATCTGCAGAATTTGCTGGGGGCGATTTTGGGCCCTGGTTTAACCCAATTTTCGGCCCAGAAAAGTAGACTAGAGCCAAGGAACATGGAGAAACGAAGGATAACAATTCACTACAGACAATTCTCAGTTTTAGATATAGTTTTACTCCTCCTCTAGGTTTTCTCTCTGCACACTCATAGTTCTTAGGATTTATTTTTATTACTTTTCGCATTAGGATATTGAGAAGAGTTATTACTTCCGTCAAGACTTCGTCATTCTCGTTTGTTTTCTTTACCTGTCTCTTACTCTTCCATGTCTTTTGTTTACTCAGAAATATTATTGGATTATTTTTAGAATTTATTAATACAAGAACTATTTTTATTTTTAATTGATCCCTTTGATTATTACTTATCATGTCTTTCTATATTTCCCTTTCCTATGTTATGAATTCTACATTTACAGTGAGCGAGTAGTTCCATAACTTGGATGGGAGTTGATTGAAGGGAAGACCTTGAGTTGGAATGCTTAAAAGAAAAATTGTAATTGGGTTTATTGTTGGATTGCCCTCTAGTCACTGACACCAATCCTTTTCAATTGAGCGGATTGGAACTTGTGAATAGAAACAGCTTTCCAACTTGCTTGACTTTCCTTTACCTAGTAAGGGATAACTAAACAGAACAACCCTCAATTATCAATTAATCTTGAGAGTACTTCAACAAGAATAGAGCTTCCAATTAATCTACTCCCAGTCAAGGTTTTTATTTAAAATTACATAAATTCTCCAATTTAATTTTTCGTTATTCAACTCAAACCATTTTTGAAAACATCTGATTAATAAAATAGCACATCTCTCTGCAACTCGTTGGGAGACGACCTGGGACTCATACTCCCAGTATTTTAATTTAAATTTTGTGACAACCCTTCTAAATTGATAAGCAGATTTCTGGTTGGTTAAGAACTGTACTTGCAACGTATCTCTTCTAATAATTTCTTAACTCGCCAATTTTCGCCACCCCATAGAGAATACCAGGTCACCAAGTCAAATGGTGCCTCTGCCTACTTTTTGAGAAACTTTCTGTGTTTCTTCAGTCAGCATAATTTTCTGGTCAATGAAAAGCCACCCTTAGATTGAATGCTATGGAAACATGATCATAATTTCTGGGTTTCTGTTTTTCTGTGGTCCAGTTAGCATATATGACTGATTACCTTATTTTTCAACGTGCTTTCTCAGAGTCCTAAGAAGGTCAACTTGGTTGCTGCTTTGGTTCGTGGTATGCTGGTTAAAGATGCATTGCTGCAATTGCAAGTGACAGTAAAGCGAGCTTCAAGAACTGTATATCAGGTAATAAGTGGTATTACACTGTATTTTCATTTCTGTGTGTAGACAAAACTAAGAGTATTCAATTTCTTCTTCTAGAGCACCATACAGCATCAAGGCTAGGCTGTTGATTTATCTGTCCTCATTGGTTTCTAACCAAGAGTTTGTATTTCCTTAGAACAAGTTCAGCTGTTGGTGTAGTCGGTCATTAAGCCTTGTATCTTAGCAATATATCTGCAACTCTCTAAAGTCACAGATTCATTCATTCACAAAATAGACCATAAAGATCAACTTCTTTCTTACCTTCAGATACTTTCAATGTTGTTGTGCTTTTTCTCTAGCTGCCTTATGTCCTTCTCTATCATTTTCTACATTCTTTTGGCTTTCTGGATTGTCCAATTTTTTCTCCTCCACTTCGGTCCACAATTTCAAGGGCCTTATTGTTGTTGTTGTTGTTGTTGTTGAGTTGTTTCCGTGTGGCCTCAAGGTCACGGTTTCAAGCTGTGGAATTGGCTACTTATGTAATTATCAGGTTAGGCTGTCTACATTACGCCCTTTTGGTGCGGCCTTTCTAGGATCCTGCATTAACACGAGATGCTTGTCTACAGAGCTGCCTTTATTATTATTATTATTATTATTACGCACTGCACTTGTAGTTTGTTTCCTACATATATTTCAGCTCCCAAATCTCATCACTTCTTCCCCTTAATATTACCATTATCTAATTCTATGGGATTGTTCCTCCTTTTCCATGATCTGTGCTGGTAAATGCAGAATTGGAAACTTATGTTTTAAAGTTATAAGCACTGCAGGGTATTACTCAAGCCCAAGGAAATGCCGTAAATAATCATGGATTGGATGCAGAGCGCCTCATTGTTGGTACGCTTCAAATTTTGCAATTGTGTAACTTAATTTGTTTAGCCACTTTGTTTAAATCCGTGCTGATGCTGTTTCATATTCCTTGCAGCCGAAGCATTTGTTGGAAAAGGATTATTCCGGAAGAAAGTTTCTTACCATTCCAAAGGAAGAGCCGGCATCAAAGTCAAACCGGAATGCAGGCTAACAGTTGTAGTAAGAGAAATAACCGCTGAAGAAGAGGCGAAGATTGCGAGGTTGAAGGTTCACAATTTCCGCAAGCTCACGAAGCGTGAGAAACGGCTTGTGCCGCATCAGCTTATTGTGTCCAATCCTGTTTGGGGCCGCAAAAACAAATCTAGCGATCGAAACTCGAGTGCCACTGCTGCATGAGCTTCTTAAATATTTCAGAGTTTCAAAATAGTTGTTTAATGGTTGTGGCATATTCTTGTTATCCATCTTCATGTTATAGAAATAGTTGTTAAGAAATATCCTGGCTAGTTTCACATCGAGAGTAACTCCAAATGTTAGGATATGTATGGAGAAATTTGTCTACCCCTTAATTCTAAGGTGGTTACTCCAACGAAGACATTGTGAACTGTTAGATAGTTTAATATATTTGATTGAACTATTTAACGGTTCATAATATCATTTTCACAAAAATGCTTTTATGGAAACAGCCACCTCATTCGAATAATAAAATTGTGTTTGAACAATTCCCCTCTTTTGTTATTATTTCCCAATTCATCCTTCTCAAAATATCCCAGGATTCCTTTCTCTTGTCCTTTCGTTTTAACCCAAAAACCAATGGCACAAAAGGCTCTTGCTTTTATTTTGAATTATTTGTAAGGGGTACTATGTAATTTTATTGAACATGAAGTAGCAAATGGCTTTTTTATTTTTTTTGTCATGGTAGCAAATGGAGAAATCTTGTTGGACCGTGATGATGGGTTTGCAAAAATATTTTTTGGATCTTTAAAGAAAGTAAAAACATTTTGGAATAGAGGAGTGAACTGACTGGCTATAGAAAGTTTCAAGATACATCTCTTTAATTTTGTTGGTTTGCATAAGAATCTGTTACTTCCTCTCTTCTCAGATTCAGCAAAACCTAAACTCTTTCACAGATTCTCTCCACTTCTATTACCACCGTCCGCCACCCTCCTCCTCCCTCACCGCCGCGCTCTCCCTTCTCACTGCTTCCTGCTTCCCCCTCTCACTCTGAAGGTCACCGCAGCACCGTCGTCGTGCACCTGAGAAACATGTTCGAGGAGAACGTTGTCATCGCGTGCCTCACCCAGCCCGAGGAGAATCGTCATGTCAGAGGAGAATCATCTTCATCGCCGTCAAGCAAGATCGTCAGAGTTAGAATCGTGTTTGTTCGTTCTCTATCGCCGTTGGCAGCCTCTTCTCTGTTGGCCGCTCTTCCTTCCGGTAAGTCAACCTCTGTGATTTTTGTGATTTTCATTTATCTTGAAGTATTTGTTAATTATTATAGCATTGTTGTGATATCTGTCATTTTATATTTCTGTGATTTTTTGTGATTTTATATTAGTTGTTGTCTATGTCCTAATGATGAAAATTCTTGCTTGTGATACCCAATTTCCGACAGATCCGGATCACTGCCAGTCATCAGATGTTACTTCCCAGTAGCCCTATAAAACTCTAGACTCGATAATATTTACTACATATAAGCCTTTCGTATTAACGGAATCGCATATGTTAACTTATTTTTATCATATAGCTTTTTTTAACAAACCTATTAACAAAACCATGAACATCTTCAGAGATATACAATATAAAATAAACACCAGACTAACAGCAAAGTCAAATAACAACAAGATTACAGAAAAGATTTCATACATATATATGTCTTAAGTTAGTTCATACAAACTTGACATGCTTAGATAGATATATATATACATACATATAGACTTATATACAACTGACAACTTTCCAGATACCTGGTTCATAAAGAAAACTCCTAAGCTGGTACCCGGGCTAAAAGAAAAGAAAATATCAAGTCCTGTCCCTCAAAAATGCTACAGAAGTGAGGAAAAGCAAAGTCTAAGGAATGAATACCATCTATCGTACATTCTTTCTACCGTCGAGGCACAACTTTGCAACCATCAGCTCAAGACTAGTTTCGAGCATCTCCTGTAGGGTCCGACAACACGTGCTCCTCTGGTATTTCTTCAGATCACCTAGCCCATCATAAGGGTCCGACAACACGTGAACTTCTTGATGTATTTCTTCAGATCACCTAGCCCATCATAAGGGGTTAGTGTGGTCGGCAGGGTGAACCTCATAGGCAACACGAAATTCATCACCTCGGCCATGAACGTCCCAGGGGAGCTTTCTAGGTTGTCGCCCTCGTCGTCTGGCCAAGCTTTCTCATTATGCTCGGGTTGCTCTTCTTCGTGCCGAGCAGTTTCAGAGACATGCGTCGGCCATGAGTTATGTTAGGCTTCTTCTGTCCGTTCTTGTCGATCATTGTTGTTTTCCATTCGGGTGTTATTCAAATTAGAAATTTGATTTGCCATTCGTTGGTTCTCTTCGGCCATGCGCTGGTTGGCTTGCCATAACTCGGTCACCATCTGAAGGAGTTCAGATGGCGTGGGTGGAAGTTGTTCAGCCATGGTTCCAAGCGAGAACGTCGAGGCCGATGATATATGGAAAGGGTTATATTCTCGGCCCACGGTGGGCACCAATTGTTCTTGTATAGATACCTGAAGGGAGAGCTCGGTCCCTGGGAATCGACGCCGAGTTGTTATCTTCGATTCCGACCTTTGAGCCTTGTGGAAGTCTGAGCTATGCTCCGAAGGGATGTCCAAATGCACAGAGCGTGAGCAAGAAACAAGGGGGGAGTGTACCTGCAAAGGCACTCCGAAGCTTAAGTCAGTATTGAGAATTCAATGTGTTCTAAGGATAGAAGACTATACCTTTTATGAGTGAAGATAGGTCGGTTATGTTTCCGTTTCATCATATGAATTGAAGAGTACTAATTGGGTGATAAAATCCCATCTGATGTTTCAATTCTAAGATGTTCGTTGATATTGTTTGAACTGCCGAACTATAACGCCAGCTTGCTGAGTAATAACGTGAATAATGCCGAGTTATGATAGATAATGCCGAGTTATGATGTTGGATTTGTAACGGTCGAATCAATAGTGAGATAATTATATTAGTGAATATCAATATTAGAGTCTTCTATTTATACTTTTTTGTTTTATATTATTATATCTTTTTTATTTATTTATTTTACAATATTAAACTCTTAATTTTTTTAATTTAAAAATGATGTAACGAGCCACCACCAAACTGCACCAACACACTTCAATATCGGTAAAGACACTAATTTTAACATTTTCTATCTTTATATTTTGTTCTTGATATTTTATCTCATTTTATTCTCACATGCGACACGGACACAGACACCATGAGAGCTCGACAAATGAGTTAGATTTTGGCAACTGGACCAAATTACTAACCCAATCAAAGAAAAAAAAAGATACGTATACATAGAAAAGGAAAATAAAATCATAGTCCTGGAGAAGTGCGGTCCAAAGTAAAGGAAACAACACTCCAGTGGAGAAATAAATTAATAAATCGGGGATGCTACACATCTATGTAACCATGGAACCAGGTTGGCCCAACACCAAAAAAACCCAATACCATTAAATAAAACGTGAAATACATGCGCCCAATACACACGAAATCGCCCAACGCTTCTTCTCCCCCACGCTTCTTCTTCTTCTCCCGGGCTTCTTCTTCTTCTCACGCTCGTTTACACACGGAGCATCTTCTTCTTCTTCGCCTTCTTCTTCGCGTTCCTCCTTCTCCTCCTTTTTCGCGTTCCTTCTTCTTCACGTGTTTTCTCCTTATCGTCATTCTTTTGTTGTTGTTGTTGCTGTATTTTTTTGTTCCTCCTTCTCTCTCTGGTGAAGAAGCAGTAGAAGGTGAGGAAGAAGAGTTTTGAATAGTGCAGAATGAACCGAACACAGTACTCATGGTGAACCGAACACAGTACTCATGGTGAACCGAACATAGTACTCATGGTGAACCGAAAATAATACAATTGTATAGTACTGAGTGAACGAAACATAATCCATTATATAAAATCAAATTCAAACAGCTTTCTGCAGAATGAACCAAACACAGTACTCATGGTGAACTGAACACATTACTCATGGTGAACCGAACATAGTACTCATGGTGAACCGAAAATAATACAATTGTATAGTACTGAGTGAACGAAACATAATCCATTATATAAAATCAAATACAAATACCTCTGCCTACAATTTACATATTATCAATTCAATTCAATTCAATTCAGTACACCTCCGTCCATTTAATTAAATTCAAATTAAAAATTGCATTCCATTCAATTTGATTCAAAATTGAATAATCCAAATCGCTCTCCTGTTTACCAAAAAAATATGAACCCCTAAACACTGAACCCTAAACCCTAAAACCAGAACTCTGAACCCTGAACCCATAAACCCTAAATCCCTAAAACCCTAAAACCTAAACCCTAAATCCTACACCCTACAACCTAAACCCTAAACCCTAAACCTTGAACCCGAACCCTGAACTCTGAACTCTGAACTCTGAACCCTGAACGCTAAACCCTAAACCCTAAACTCTAACCCTGAACATTGAACTCTAAACCCTAAACCCTGAACCCTACCGTAAACCCTAAACCCCTAAAACCCTAAACCCTAAACCCTAGACCCCTAAACCCTAAACCCTCAACCATGAACATGGTGAACCAAAATTAATACACGGGGCGAACCGAAAGTTTGAAACACACTGAACCCCTGTACACTGAACCCTGAACCCATAAACCCTAAACCTTAAAACCCTAAACCCTGAAACCCTATCATCATTCTTTTGTTGTTGTTGCTGCTGTATTTTTTTGTCTTTTCCTCCTTTTCTCTCTGGTGAAGAAGCAGTAGAAGGTGAGGAAGAAGAGTTTTGAATAGTGCAGAATGAACCGAACACAGTACTCATGGTGAACCAAAATCTTAGTTATGGTGAACCGAAATCTTAATTACGGTGAAACAATTATATAGTGCTTAGGGAAGAAAACAAAACATATTGGTCTAATTTTTGTTAGACTCCTTTCTGCGGACCGAACCGAAAACATGAAAGTGATGAACCACCTCTTTAGTCCTTACCGAACCAAAAAGTTACTCACATTTACTCAGAGAAGAAGAAGAGTTTTGAATAGTGCAGAATGAACCGAACACAGTACTCATGGTGAACCGAACACAGTACTCATGGTGAACCGAAATCTTAGTTATGGTGAACCAAAATCTTAATTATGGTGAAACAATTATATAGTGCTTAGAGAAGAAAACATAACATATTGGTCTAATTTTTGTTAGACTCCTTTCTGCGGACCGAACCGAAAACATGAAAGTGATGAATCTCCTCTTTAGTACTTACCGAACCGAAAAGTTACTCACATTTACTCAGAGTTACTCACAATTACTCACAGTTACATATTATCAATTCAATTGAATTCAATTCAGATGTAGATCACTTCAGTCTATTCAATTCACTTCAAATAAAATTAAAAATTTCATTCCATTAAATTCGATTCAGAATTCAACAATCCAAACCTCATCAAATTGATGCGTTTGAGAAGAATCATCAAAATCGCACTCATTCAACTGATTTGAAGTTGATTCATTTATTGTTTCAATTCAAAAGTGCAGATCGAAGAAAAAAATGAAGAAGAAGATGAACGACAAAGATAATTGCGTTGAATCAATCCAGATCCATAATGCAGAGAAGAAAAACCCGAAAGAGGAGAACAACGAATTTAATTAGGTTGAAGGAGAAGAAGAAGAAGAAGAACGCGAAAAGAGGTGGTTAACCGGAAACCGGTCAGCTAGCCGGTTCAGTCCACCTACAAAACTGCGCTGCAAAAAATCGGCAGAAAAACTGGCCGAACCGGTGGTTAACCGACGAACCGGGCAAACCGGCTCGGTTTCAGAAAGTACCGGTTCTTCCCCGCAGCTTATGAAACGGTGTCGTTTGGCTTTTTTTTTAAAAAAAAAAGAAGGCTGAAGAAGTTCAACGCGTGATCCAATTTACCCTAAATCCCTAATCCCCCAAGATCTTCGAAGAACACTCCCAGTCTCCCACTCCCAACCCTAAGCTCGAGGCTGGAGCTTCTGCAGACGACGGACAACCGACGCCGTGAATCGAAATAGACGCCGGAGCAAGCTCACTGTTGCGGGTCGTCGCTCACCGTTGCGGGTCATCGCTCACCGTCGCGGGTCGTTTTGTTCTCTACTTCGAGGCTCGAGCTTCTGGCCTTCGATTCTCTACTTCTCTTGTGATAAGTTCTGGCCATAATTATCAAACCCGACTCGACCCAGCCGGTTCGACCAAAAATCCGGTCACCCGATCACCTGGCCGGGCCGAGCCACTCGTCGAACCGGACAAACAATGGACCCGGTAAAACCGGTTTGACCCGACCAGTTTTTTATTAGAGAAAATGACAAATAGGTCCCTGATCTTTTGCCCCGCGGACATTTTCGTCCCTGACCATTGAAAAATACTTTTAAGTCCCTGACCTTCACAAAACTTGGACGGATCAGTCCCTCACGGAGACATTTGAACGGATCAGTCCTTGACGGAGGCATTTGGGCGGAGGGACTGATCCGTCCAAGTTTTGTGAAGGTCAGGAACTTAAAAGTATTTTTCAATAATCAGGAACAAAAATGCCCGCAGAACAAAAGGTCAGGGACCTAGTTGTCCTTTTCTCTTTTTATTAAAACCGGTGACCCGGCCGGTTAATTTAACCCGGTCCGGGTCATGGTTTTTTTGTTCAAAATGCCTGAAATGGGGCGTCGTTTCACTCCAGTCCTTCACCCCCTGTTGATTTGCATGAAATGAAAGCATGAACCCTAATGGCTAATGTCCGTAATCTGAATGGAATTGGAATCCCCCTAACCCCCAGCCAGCCTTGTGTCTCTTCTCTCTCGAGCTCGACAGTCCATCACTCATGGCGGCTCACGGTGGCTCACGGCGTCACCTTCACTTCGTCACTCACTCGTCGCTCCCCTCACCTCGTCGGTCGTCACACTCAGTCTCTCACGGCCTTACCTCGTCGCGGTCTCGGTCTCTCACCTCGTCCCCTCACCTCGGTCGTCGTCGCGGTTCCGTGCACCTGCGCTCGCTTCGTCGTCTTCTTGCTTCTCAAGGTCTCTGTCTCGCACCTGGTCTCGATCTCTCCCTTCCATGCGCTCTTCGTCGCCGGTAGCAGAGGCAACAGATCCCGGTGGGCTGATCTTTGTTGTCGGCTTCTTGCTTTGAGCCTTGCCGTCAGCTTCTCCCTCGCCATCAGCTTCTCCTTCGCCGTCAACTTCCTTCGTGCAACACGATTTGGTGAGTTTCCCCTGGTCTTTCTGCTTCAATTTTGGTGCTGCATCAATGCACTTTGATTTTGTTGCTGAAAGTAATTTGTTGCTGAAAGTTGAATGTGCTGCTGAAATTTGTTACTGATTATCATGAACCTTGAATTTGTTGTTGACATGCCAAAATAATCACTTAGCTTAAGTTTGTTCATCGCCGAAAATCATTGCTGAGTTTATTGAACCTTGAATTTGGTGCTGTTTTGCAGAATAATCACTTAGTTAAGTTTTGCTTCATCTCTCTGCCCAGGTGAGTTTCAGCTTTGGCCTTGTTATTTGATGCTGAACATATCATGAATGTGGTTGTTGCTGAAAGTAAAATTTGTTGCTGGATAACTGAGTTGAGTTGAATTTGTTACTGAACCTTGTTGTTGTGTTGCTTAAAAAATGCTAAATCTTTTGTTGATGTATGTTAAGGGATAAGAGATAAGAGAGTTGGTCACTAACAAAATTAGTTTGGTACAGTTAGTTAGGGTTTGTTATTCTGATTTCTAATCTTTCTCTCTTTTCCAACTCTGTTATAAATGAAGCTCTTGCATCCCTCTAAGAGGTATGTAGAATTGATTCATTGATGGAAGAATAAGATGAAATTAATTTAGTTTGCTAGTTTGTTGTAGCTCTCTCTTCAAACTCTTCTTTCTTTGTTTCTGATGTTCTGCATAATGCAGTGTTTCTTATGGAAGATATAGATGTAAATCAAAATGAGAAAAATGTTGATCAAGCTCCAAATTTGTCCTATGAAGATATAGATGTCGATTTTAAGATCACTTGGACTTGATTTATCGATTGTGTTATCTTTTGCTTGTTCTTGTTTATTTAAATGGTGAAAGTATTTTGTACTAGAAACTAGTTTATTATCTCTTTTTGCATCATTAGTTATGTCTAAAAAATAATATTTGATTATTATTATGTTTGTAAAGACTTGCATTTTAAGTTTTAATACTTAATTTTAATTTTATTTATATAATTTGTATTTTTTTAAATTATGACCGGGTCAACCGGGTGAATCAGTGACCTACCGGTTGAACCAGTGACCTGGTGACCCAGTCATATGACCGGGTTGATTGCCGGTTCGGTTCTGATAACTATGAGTTTCTGGGTTTCTGGCTTCTGTTCGTGCTGTTTTCGTTTTTTGTTCTGGGCTTCTGTTCTTCTATTTTTTAATTTTTTAATTTTGTTTTTTATATGATTAATCAAATGTTGAATAAACTTGTTGTATGTTGAATTTGAGAATAAATTTGATGTATGTTGAATTTGAGAAGTTTGCTCTGCTCTGTTCTTCAATTTTTTTTATCTTTTCAATTCTGCTCTGTTCAATTTTTTGTTAATTTCAATTTTGCTCTCTTGAATGCCATATGAATTGTATGAACTATGAATTGATATATTGGTCTGGATTTTGGAAACCCTATCAGAGCTGCAGCCACCTTAAAAAACTTGGCTTGTTATATTGTGGTTGTACTTTACAGAAAGAGTGCATTGTAATCATGGTCCAGTGGCAAAGGCATTTCTTGCCAGTTTTTCGTCAAATTGCACACTTTGCTACCACCTCATCTCCCCAAGGTTGGTGATTTATGTTTTTAACTATTTCCTTCTTGCAAACTATGTGAAGTTGCTCATGCTTTACTCTTATTTTTTTAGGTTTTATTAAATACTTTAGAAAACCTATTTCTGTACATCGTAGGTAAGGGTCTGACGACGTTGACAGCAAGAACAATACTATTGCCCTCAATTTCAATTCGTAGCCCTGTTTATCATTCTTTCCAATCCCAGGTTTTGATTTACATTGTGACTGATCATATCACGTTATAAGCTCTCTACTTAAACTCTATTGAGAGATAGTTGGAGTTTACACGGTTCTTTTGTTTTAGGGAATTTCGGGTTCTACCTGTTTACTTTCTAAGTCATCAGATCTGGAATAAACACCAACTTCCTCCCCGTTAGCCTTAACTTCCTTTTTGGGTAGCAAAGAAGCTCAAGACCAGAAGCAGACACCTGTTAAGAAAGAAAGAGTTCAAGCAGTAATGTCAAAAATAAAGCAGGTTTGTTTTTTTTCCCTTGTGTAATTCTGTTATCTTGTATTTCTTAAGTAATTGCTCAATTTACATTATGGACATGACACAAATCTTTTGATTTCATTGGTTTTCTTTAATTTATGCTAAAGAGTACTTATCATTCAAATAGTTTAATTCCATTTCATTTTAATAAAAAAGCATGTCTATGATTTCTACTTCTGCCTCTGACTCTGTTTTGAAAATGGTACTTCTTCCAAAAGCAACAACAAACAAACCCCTTTATTAAGACAACCCTATTATGAAGTAGTCTAACAGAAAATGAGAGGACTGAGAGATGCTTCTTATAAGAGAAAAAAAAAACAATAAATATGATTGAAGCGCAGGTTTCTAGTGTCTAAAAACGTCTGAGAGAGAAACTCCTATAAAACATCAATCTTTCATCCTGAAAGGTGCTTTTAACAAAACTATTATGATTTAGACAAGGAAATTGTTCCTGCTTAACAGGTTCAGTCACTGCCATTGTGCTGACTGTATTCATTTCTACATCGATTTATCAGTTTTTGTATGTAATATTCTTTATAATAATTATTTCCATTTTATCTTGAAATAAGATTTTCGAAGATTCCTGAACTTTTGAAATGCCTTATAACCATTGGGCACTTCATGCTTGATGATATGATACACAACTCAACTCAACTCAAATGCTTGCACTAACTATGAAATGCCTTTCATGCCATTCACAATTATTGTTATATTATTATGGATAATTCAGTTTTAACAACATAATATTTGGTGCTGCAGTGATTTTGTCAATGCCAAATTGCCAATATATCGTGAATTGCTTATGGATATCATTTTTTCCCCTGTTAATATGGGTCATTCTGAAGTAACTGCTTAAAATACAATGTTAGCTAGTTCAGACTGCAGCATAGCAATAGTTTGAAAACTGAAAAGTATAACATGATCTGTTTCATCCTGAGACTATTGGTTGAGCATCTCTGAACGTGCCCATAGAGAATACCAGGTCACCAAGTCAAATGGTGCCTCTGCCTACTTTTTGAGAAACTTTCTGTGTTTCTTCAGTCAGCATAATTTTCTGGTCAATGAAAAGCCACCCTTGGATTGAATGCTATGGAAACATGATCATAATTTCTGGGTTTCTGTTTTTCTGTGGTCCAGTTAGCATATATGACTGATTACCTTATTTTTCAACGTGCTTTCTCAGAGTCCTAAGAAGGTCAACTTGGTTGCTGCTTTGGTTCGTGGTATGCTGGTTACAGATGCATTGCTGCAATTGCAAGTGACAGTAAAGCGAGCTTCAAGAACTGTATATCAGGTAATAAGTGGTATTACACTGTATTTTCATTTCTGTGTGTAGACAAAACTAAGAGTATTCAATTGCTTCTTCTAGAGCACCATACAGCATCAAGGCTAGGCTGTTGATTTATCTGTCCTCATTGGTTTCTAACCAAGAGTTCGTATTTCCTTAGAACAAGTTCAGCTGTTGGTGTAGTCGGTCATTAAGCCTTGTATCTTAGCAATATATCTGCAACTCTCTAAAGTCACAGATTCATTCATTCACAAAATAGACCATAAAGATCAACTTCTTTCTTACCTTTAGATACTTTCAGTGTTGTTGTGCTTTTTCTCTAGCTACCTTATGTCCTTCTCTATCATTTTCTACATTCTTTTGGCTTTCTGGATTGTCCAATTTTTTCTCCTCCACTTCGGTCCACAATTTCAAGGGCCTTATTGTTGTTGTTGTTGAGTTGTTTCCGTGTGGCCTCAAGGTCACGGTTTCAAGCTGTGGAATTGGCTACTTATGTAATTATCAGGTTAGGCTGTCTACATTACGCCTTTTTGGTGCGGCCTTTCTAGGATCCTGCATTAACACGAGATGCTTGTCTACAGAGCTGCCTTTATTATTATTATTATTATTACGCACTGCACTTGTAGTTTGTTTCCTACATATATTTCAGCTCCCAAATCTCATCACTTCTTCCCCTTAATATTACCATTATCTAATTCTATGGGATTGTTCCTCCTTTTCCATGATCTGTGCTGGTAAATGCAGAATTGGAAACTTATGTTTTAAAGTTATAAGCACTGCAGGGTATTACTCAAGCCCAAGGAAATGCCGTAAATAATCATGGATTGGATGCAGAGCGCCTCATTGTTGGTACGCTTCAAATTTTGCAATTGTGTAACTTAATTTGTTTAGCCACTTTGTTTAAATCCGTGCTGATGCTGTTTCATATTTCTTGCAGCCGAAGCGTTTGTTGGAAAAGGATTATTCCGGAAGAAAGTTTCTTACCATTCCAAAGGAAGAGCCGGCATCAAAGTCAAACCGGAATGCAGGCTAACAGTTGTAGTAAGAGAAATAACTGCTGAAGAAGAGGCGAAGATTGCGAGGTTGAAGGTTCACAATTTCCGCAAGCTCACGAAGCGTGAGAAACGGCTTGTGCCGCATCAGCTTATTGTGTCCAATCCTGTTTGGGGCCGCAAAAACAAATCTAGCGATCGCACTGCTGCATGAGCTTCTTAAATATTTCAGAGTTTCAAAATAGTTGTTTAATGGTTGTGGCATATTCTTGTTATCCATCTTCATGTGATAGAAATAGTTGTTAAGAAATATCCTGGCTAGTTTCACATCGAGAGTAACTCCAAATGTTAGGATATGTATGGAGAAATTTGTCTACCCCTTAATTCTAAGGTGGTTACTCCAATGAAGACATTGTGAACTGTTAGATAGTTTAATATATTTGATTGAACTATTTAACGGTTCATAATATCATTTTCACAAAAATGCTTTTATGGAAACAGCCACCTCATTCGAATAATAAAATTGTGTTTGAACAATTCCCCTCTTTTATTATTATTTCCCAATTCATCCTTCTCAAAATATCCCAGGATTCCTTTCTCTTGTCCTTTCGTTTTAACCCAAAAACCAATGGCACAAAAGGCTCTTGCTTTTATTTTGAATTATTTGTAAGGGGTACTATGTAATTTTATTGAACATGAAGTAGCAAATGGCTTTTTTATTTTTTTGTCATGGTAGCAAATGGAGAAATCTTGTTGGACCGTGATGATGGGTTTGCAAAAATACTTTTTGGATCTTTAAAGAAAGTAAAAACATTTTGGAATAGAGGAGTGAACTGACTGGCTATAGAAAGTTTCAAGATACATCTCTTTAATTTTGTTGGTTTGCATAAAAATCTGTTACTTCCTCTCTTCTCAGATTCAGCAAAACCTAAACTCTTTCACAGATTCTCTCCACTTCTATTACCACCGTCCGCCACCCTCCTCCTCCCTCACCGCCGCGCTCTCCCTTCTCACTGCTTCCTGCTTCCCCCTCTCACTCTGAAGGTCACCGCAGCACCGTCGTCGTGCACCTGAGAAACATGTTCGAGGAGAACGTTGTCATCGCGTGCCTCACCCAGCCCGAGGAGAATCGTCATGTCAGAGGAGAATCATCTTCATCGCCGTCAAGCAAGATCGTCAGAGTTAGAATCGTGTTTGTTCGTTCTCTATCGCCGTTGGCAGCCTCTTCTCTGTTGGCCGCTCTTCCTTCCGGTAAGTCAACCTCTGTGATTTTTGTGATTTTCATTTATCTTGAAGTATTTGTTAATTATTATAGCATTGTTGTGATATCTGTCATTTTATATTTCTGTGATTTTTTGTGATTTTATATTAGTTGTTGTCTATGTCCTAATGATGAAAATTCTTGCTTGTGATACCCAATTTCCGACAGATCCGGATCACTGCCAGTCATAAGATGTTACTTCCCAGTAGCCCTATAAAACTCTAGACTCGATAATATTTACTACATATAAGCCTTTCGTATTAACGGAATCGCATATGTTAACTTATTTTTATCATATAGCTTTTTTTAACAAACCTATTAACAAAACCATGAACATCTTCAGAGATATACAATATAAAATAAACACCAGACTAACAGCAAAGTCAAATAACAACAAGATTACAGAAAAGATTTCATACATATATATGTCTTAAGTTAGTTCATACAAACTTGACATGCTTAGATAGATATATATATATATACATATAGACTTATATACAACTAACAACTTTCCAGATACCTGGTTCATAAAGAAAACTCCTAAGCTGGTACCCGGGCTAAAAGAAAAGAAAATATCAAGTCCTGTCCCTCAAAAATGCTACAGAAGTGAGGAAAAGCAAAGTCTAAGGAATGAATACCATCTATCATACATTCTTTCTACCGTCGAGGCACAACTTTGCAACCATCAGCTCAAGACTAGTTTCGAGCATCTCCTGTAGGGTCCGACAACACATGCTCCTCTGGTACCTCTCTGAATATAACTCCTGTGGTGGTGATTAAGTCTGGATCTTCCATCTGTGGGGAAAGGGAAAAGGAAGGGGTGAGAACCTATATGGTTCCCAGTAAGGTGACATCGTGAAAGCGCATCTCTCTCGTGAAACCTAGAGTTTTGTCTCTATCGTAATAACTCGCTTACTAAGTCTCTCGGCTACTTCCGTATCGTGGGCTCTGACATAACTCTTTCTTGGCATCTTTCTTTGGGATGAATGCCGTTCTCACGCTATTCTCTATGACTATTATTCCTAACTCTATTATCTTATTCTAAGCTTTGAGAAGGTTACGTCATAATCTTAAAATACAAACAAGAATCAGAAAATAGAGAATTAACAAGAAGCAGATGACACATTACAGAAAGAATGAACAGTAAACAATCACAATCAAATGTGCAAACAATTTATGATGCATGCCTGTTCCTAGTGCAAGTCATGAGCTCATGCGTCAATTGTCTACCCGCAACCTGACATTACTCGGGGTGAACCCCGAATATGGTTCCTTTACTGTGTCAGTTAGACACCTTGGCATCACGGTTATCCGTGTCAGTTAGGCCTCATCATAATAACATTTTAATGTGTATCACAGTAAGAAACAGTGCTATCAGTTAGGCAAACATTTTCGCATTAGCAATCTCAGAGTATCAGTTAGGCGGACACTTTCGCATTAGCAATTTGGCACAAAGGCCCATTCAACATACAATATGCTATCAGTTAGGCAGACAACCCGTAAGGGTGGTTTTAGTGCTATTTTAGAGGAGATTATGTCCGAATTTCTATAAAAGTTCTGGAACTTAGTTAAATATAAATGTGTAAGTTGTCCCTAAGAAGGTTTAAGGTTAATGGGTGATGCGAAGGTATGTATAATTAGACGGTGGTGCGGAGGTATGTATAGTTAGGCGGTGATACAGAGGTATGTTTTATAGTGTTGGTGATGCGGAGGCATGATAAGAGAAAGTAAATGAGAAACCATGTTTGAAAGAGATAATTGAAATGAATAAGTAAATTATGAAAAGTGTATGTTGAATGGGCCTTGTGCCAAACTGCTAATGCGAAAGTGTCCGCCTAACGGATAGCCTGAGATTGCTAATGCGGGAATGTTCGCCTAACTGATAGCACTGTTCCTTACTGTGATACACATTGAAATGTTATTATAATGAGGCCTAATTGACACGGGTAACCGTGATGCCAAGGTGTCTAATTGACACAGTAAAGGGACCATATTCGGGGTTCTCTCCGAGTAACATCGGGTTGCGGGTAGACAACCGACGCATGAGCTCATGGCCTGCGCTAGGAACAGGCATGCATAATCTTGTTTGCGCATATGAACTTCTTGTGAATTATTTACTGCCAACACCAATTAATAGCACAAGAAACAGATCAACACACAAACAAATTGCAAGAAGACAAACAGCAGAATCATAGAGAAACAAGAAAAGCAAACACAATCGAATGCAAATGTGCAAACAATATGATGCATGCCTGTTCCTAGCGCAGGCCATGAGCTCATGCGTCGGTTGTCTACCCGCAACTCGACGTTACTCGGAGTGAACCTCGAATATGGTTCCTTTACTGTGTCAGTTAGACACCTTGACATCACGGTTACCCGTGTCAGTTAGGCCTCATCATAATGTGCATCACAGTAAGAAACAGTGCTATCAGTTAGGCGAACATTCCCGCATTAACAACCTTAGGCTATCCGTTAGGCGGACACTTTCGCATTAGCAGTTTGGCACAAAGGCCCATTTAAACATACAATATGCTATCAGTTAGGCGGACATTCCTGCATTAGCAGTCTTAGGCTATCAGTTAGGCGGATACTTCTGCATTAGCACTCGGCACAAAGGCCCATTCAATATAATTCTCAACTCTTATTTCATTCCTTGTTCCTCATTTTTCTTTCTTCACTATATCTCTCAATATCATTGTCTTTAATTGAAGCTATAGTATTTGCTTTAATTAATCAATTCTGCACTATTATCCAACTAATTACTAATTCATGCACAGCGGCTGAAGGAAAATTGGAATTGAATGGTTGAAGTTATTGTGGATTTGTAATGACAATTGAGGATTATTTTTTTATTTTAAATTTTTCTGTTTTTTTTTTTTCGATTTTCTTTAGCTTTTAAAATACGCGGATAACTTTGGAGACTCCGATCCCCGACGGATACCGACGCCCGATGCCCGATGCCCGATGCCCTAGGCGGGGGCGGGACCGGGGCCGGACTATGGGCTGCATTTGTTTACAGAGACAGGGACACTGAGACACAAAATCGTGTTTGACAGAAGAGACGTGGACAGAGACAATGTGTCCAGAGACACTGAATTAGTGTATTTTGTGTCCATCCTGACAGGAAGGACACATAGACACTAGCAAGGGACACAACTTATTTTTTATTTTTTCTTTCATTATTCTTGTTAATTTTTTATAATTATATTTTTTATTATTATATTTTTCATCTCAAATTTTTTGAATAAAAAAAATGAGAATAAATTGGATTTTCATAATTTGTTTTAGTTTATCACCAAACAGAATACAAGAACACAAAATTTTGTGTCTTTGTCCATTAGTGTCTTGTCCTGTCCTATTCTCAATGTCTTGTCCTGTCCTGTTCTCAGAAACAAACACAGCCATGGGGACGAGACGGAGTATGTCCCCGCCCCCCATGGGACCCATTGCCATCACTAGGTTCTACGGTGCCATTTGAGCCGCTAGTTGCATTAAAAGAAAAAAACTTGATAACGCAAAATAAGGATTCGTTATATAGGTTATAAGAGGTGCGTGTAAAACAAACGGGGTGTCGGGCGTGGAGTGAAAGCTATTTGGATACCATCTATGTAATTTTTACATGGATGTAGAGCTTTTCCCATAATAAAAAATGGTCATGAATTAAAAAATCTCTTTGTTTTTTTATGTGTTAATTTGTTTGAGAGATAAAAAATATGACAGTATTATCTATGTAAATTAGTAATTTTGGAGTTAATAAATTGTGAGTATTATATTTTTAAGAGAAAAATTTTTGAGGATCAATAATTTTTAGTATTTTTAGCTATTATTTGATCAACATAAATACTAAAATTTTTTTAATAAATAAATTTTTACTAATTCATATGTGCAAAATCTGAAAAATTTAAGTACAAACTATATTAATTTATGTGTGTAAAATTTTTGGTAAATATTGGTGTAAATTATATATTTCTTGTGTGTAAAACATTTATAAATATAGCCAATGAGTTATAGTTCAAATGATATAGTCTCCCCATACTCATCTAAGAGATTGCGGGTTCGAGTCTTCTATTTTTGATAATGTATATATATATATATATATATATATATATAGATGCAACTGTTGATCAAAAATGATAATATTTACTAACCATGTAGCATTGCTCTTTTTAATATAATAAATCAATAAATTTTTTATTTTTTATTAGATTAAATAATTTTACTATTTAAATCTTATTACAATTTTATAATTTATGCATTTAATTTATTTTATCTAGATTTCCTCTACCTTGCACGTAGATAAAACACTAATAATAGGATAAAGATTAAAGAGAGCATAACAATAGAATAATAGAATAAAATTATTAATTTCAAAAGGAATATATTAACTTTTTGAAAAGGAAAAAAATTTAGAATATTTGACTAAATTTCAAATTGTGTGTTATAACAAGTCTTAGCTCTCTGCTTCTCCCACCATTACTTGCTCTCAGATTCTGATTCTGATTCACTTTGTCTCCAATCCCAATCCCAATCCCTCTCTTCTCTCAACCACTTCTCCGCCTTCGATGTTCGCTTCAATTTCCTTTCTTTCTTTTCTTTCATGTTTCTCTGTTTCACTGCTTTTGGCGACAATTGGCGGGAACCAACTGTGGATTCCTATACCCTTTGATTCCATTCACAAGGTTAGCCTCTAAAGATTCATTCTTGGAATCTTCTAAGAAAAGGGTGCGTTTCGTTTCAATGGCTACCTATCCTCCTTCTTCCTCCTCCTTCTCGCACTTCAGTGCTTGGAACCATGTTGTTCCATCACCATCTTCCTCATGTAGCTATGGCGGGAATTCCATGGCTCCCGCCGCTTCCGCTTCGGCCATAGAGCAGACTCTGAGGCACATTCCTGGTGTAGCAGTTGAATGGAACCTTGAAGAACAAGCTATTCTTGAAGATGGACTTGCTAGGTGAGTGATTATGTTACCCTTTATTGATCATATCTATGGTTTTTTGTTTTTGGTATCATAATTAATATACGTATCTATGTTTAGAATGATTTCCTAATTTATATGCAATTTGGGATTCAAACGTTGGGTATGAAGTTGTGTTTAAACTTGGAGAGAACCAAAAATATATGCAACTTTGTAAGTTATTTTGGCTGCTTAAGATGAATATTGTTGTTTCATGTGACGATGATAGTTAATATCTGTTGAGTGGTTCAATATGTTTGACTAAATTGCGTAATATAATGCGTGTTAACATCTTAATTATCGTCTTTTGTACCCTCCAAGTTTGGATTGCATTTTGAGCTTATGTCAAATTCATTTATTTTGTTGTAGGTATGCTGGTGTTGGTTCTAACGTAACAGTCTATGCGACCATAGCACAACAGCTGCAAGATAAGACAGTTAGGGATGTGGCGCTTCGAGTTCGGTGGATGAAGGAAGTAAGCTATGTAATGTTTTTTTCTGTCAATGGTTTATGTAATTGTGATGTGAATCCCAAGAAATTATGTTGCGTGTTGACAATTTTGATGATGATGATGATCCTTTTTTTAATCAAAGATTGTTATAGAAGGCATGAGAATTTCATGAGATTGCTTTAGAATTACTTTTTGCTGGTTTTTGATTTAATTGATAAGAGCCAGTTCTATAGTGACATGCTTAGTTTATATTTTACAGAAAGAAGAAAACATTCAAAATAGCAAGAAGAGGAAGGATGATCTTAAGTTAACCAAGAAAAGTAGAAATAGAAAGGTATTGCATCACTCGATCCTCTTTTTCATTTTACCTTCTTTTTGTTTGGTTATATAGCGCTAGCTCTTTTTAGTTTTTGTTTTCAGTGGAGACACTGTTAACAAGCAGCATGCATTGTTGTTGTTATTTTGCTTATTTTTCTGAATGTTAAATAAGGGGAAATTTCACATGTTGAGTAATAGAATTACTAAGAAATAGTGTGACAAAAAGGAAGTAAACAGAATATACTTTCATAATTTTATTTTGTAGCAGTGGAAACTCAAGTTTCCCTCTTTTTTTTTTTTTGTTTCTTTTGCAGGAGAAAGTTTCAGGCCGTGCAGTGCCTTCTTCTCGCCTTATTGCTCGATCCGATGTTGCCTCATCAGTGCCACGAATGGCTACGATGAAAAGTACTGATTGTACCTCTTACAAAAGTCTGTTTCCATATCATTTTTCATTTTATTTGCCTCTAGAAATGTTCTGTATTTGCATTCCTTGCTTTAATTTTCAAGCATAAAGAACCTCCTCTGAACTTTGCTCTTTTTTGCAGCAATTGGAGGTCTAATAGGTACACTCATGGAGCAAAATGCACAGGCCTTCAACCAAATCTCAAAAAATCTTGCTTCTCGTATGGTGAGTCAAGGGTGTTTGTAACTTGTTGAACAACCTAAGGTGTCTGAATCCTATGGATAAAAAGGGTTATTAAAGCATTTTTTCTATTTAATGTTTATATCAATGTTTATGTATACTCTAATATATTCCCCTGTGAAAACTGCTGAGAGTTGTAATATAGTTTTATTTATGAGACTTAATTTTCTAGTTGATTAGTTCATCATTTCCATTCTTGTTGGCTGCAAAATTAACATATAATTTTTTTTATTCTTTTCAAATTTGTTTACAGCATGGGAAGAATATTGAGATTTTCCACCAAGTGAGAGAGAACTTCAATAAAATTATGAAAGAGTAAGTTATAAACAGCATTTTGACTATGCTTAAGACCAATGTTACTCATAAACTTTTCTGTTCTGCTTTTATTTTTCATTGCAGTTTGAATGAAACACCAGACCCAATGAGCCTAATGCCGCCCCTTCCGAAGTTGCTTGCGTTAGATGAGATGGAAAAGTTATCCAACCGCAAACCGCCATATACCTCTATTTTTCAAGAAACGGATTTCATTTTGTTATAGTATTACTGTAATTTCGAGAATAAGGTGTATGGGGATAGTTATCTTATGATGAGTTGCCATGTACTTTAGCAAAGTTAAATCATTAAAAGATTAAAATACAACTGTCTCCATGCAGTATTGAACTTTGCTCATTT
The DNA here is from genome assembly GCF_003086295.3 of Arachis hypogaea. NCBI lineage: Eukaryota > Viridiplantae > Streptophyta > Magnoliopsida > Fabales > Fabaceae > Arachis > Arachis hypogaea. Next base: position 20,404,713 of record NC_092047.1, read on the forward strand.
ATCAAACTAATTATGCTAATTTAGGGATGACAGAAATTTGGTCTAATTCTTGGTTAGACATTGTCAGTAAGACAGAAAGTGAGTTAAAAGCCAACTCAGACTTAGACTCGTTAATAGCTCAATAAATTAAGATCATGAGTTTGTGAACTTAACTTTAGTCGGAATTTTAGCTAGTATATTAAATGAGTGGAGTTTTAACTTGGATAAACTCTTATATATTGTTTATTATAATTATTTATATTAATAATATAATATGAATGTATACTTTTAATTTATAGTAATAATATATAATTTTAATTACATATACATATAATTTTTACATATAATTATAATGGATGATATAAATTATAATTGATAGATTGACAATATATATAATTGATAATTTTTTTTATATATGTTATAATTTATTTTTTTTATTTAGATTATATATATATCCGAAAAATCCAAAGATATTAAATTTATTCTGTACAGAATCTAGCAACACTAATCACAAAAGAAAAAGAAGGGGGGTGGTAGGTTGGGTAAATTTGCTAATTAATTATAGAATTTATCTATTATGCATTCACACATTAAAATTATAAAATAAAAATTTTTTATTAAAAATATAAAAAATTTAAATTTTTTATGTATTTATTTTATATTTATTATATAAAAATATTTAAAATTTTCTATTAATAATAAGTTTATTATGTGTTAGCTAAATCCTTAATTATAAAAGAGTATAATAAATTTAAAAAAACTCTTGAGATCAATAATTTTTAGTAATTTTGGTTATTATTTATCTCGCATAAACATTAAAATTGTCTTTAACAAATTAATTTTACTAATTTATGAGTATAAATTTAAAAAAAAATATGAGTACAAATTATATTAATTACTGTATATAAAATTTTAATAAATATAAATATAAATTATATATTTTTTGTATATAAAATATTTATAAATATAAATATAAATTATTATTAATTAAATATTAACAAAAAATAATAATATTTACTAGTTATGGAGCATTGTTCTCAATCTATTGCTTTACCTTTTACAATAAACAATAGAAAACTGGATCTTCACATATTAGATTCCAACTTAGCCGTTATTAACATATTTTCTCCGACGCTCCTGTTTTGTTTTAGTCTTCTAGATCAGAAAAAGGGTATTTGGGGAAACTCACCACGAAATTCGACCGTTACATCTGAATTATATTGAAAAAACCCCTAGCACCCTCTTCCTCCTATAACTTCACAAAACTTTCTTTTCCCTCACACTGTTACACTCTCAAATTCAGAATCCCTCTCTTCCTCTCTCTTCAATGGCTGATACAGAACAGAACAACACAGTAAGAAGAAACGCGTCCATAATGGAGTGGAAGCAAATGCACCCACTCCACCAAATCGCAGAGACACCAACGCACAAACTCCTACTAAAGCAATGGCTGAAAGAAGAAGAACTCATCCATGGCCGAATCGCACTGAAAGAAACCCAAATCGACTCGGTTCGCAAAGAAATCACAATGCTCCACATCTTCTTCTTCCTCTTCCACTCCCTGACCCTCATGCTCCTCTTCACATCCTCTTCCTCTGTGTCTTTCTCAGAATCTGAATCTTCTTCGTCCGCGTGCCAGCGCTGGTGGATCCCTTCGCTGTGCTCCTTCGTGTTCTCATTGGGCCTGGTTTGGGCCGTGAGGTACAAGAGCGACGTGGAGAGTCACATGGAGAAGGCGCTTCAGAGAGAGAAAGAAGACAAGATTCTTTTGGGGAAGTGCGTGGAAGAGCTGAAGAAGAAGGGTCTGGAATTCGATCTGTTGAAAGAAGTTGATGCTCTCAGAAGAGCAAAGAGTTTGAGGGTTGTTGAAGGGAAACATCAAGAGATTCGGAAATGGTCTTCCAGAGATTTCGTCTCCTTTTTCTTGTTTTCTATGGCTTGTTTGGTTCTTGCAGTTACCAAAGTTATCTTGTGCGGTTAATTAAAGCTCGGAAGAACAACCGTGGTTTGTTTTGAACTGCGATTGCTAACAGTGTTTACAATTGGGAAATGTGTGCAGAATTTACTGGTTCTGCATTTTATTTTTTGGTGTATTTTGAAAAGTATCAAGTTAAGTTGATGGAATAAATTTACCTTTTGATTTGTTGTTCTATGTTCTGATTTATATTTGGACTTTGATCTTATATGATCAAAGAAGAAAATTAGCTTTTGTAAGATAAAACAAAGCAATCTGGTGTTGTTCAAGTTTCTTATTTAGGACAGGCAGAGAGGAAATTGTAAACAAATATATGAATATAATAAATTGTAAAGAATATATGAGCAATTCACCTATTACTTGGCGACAAATTAAAGCTTATGTATAAATTGGAGAAAAATTCAGAGTACAATTTTCCTCACATAGATTCTGAATATATTTTATTACATATTTATGTACCAAAATGATAAAAAATGTGGTACATTTACTCATTTAGCCACAACATAATTTTCCAAAAATCAATAAATCATGTAATTGTAAAGATATGAAATTTATAACAAGGTGGGTGGGTCACTCGTTTCATTTTGATTTAATTTCCTCGGAATTTTGTCCTTTCTCATCAATGGCAATTGTTGGAGCTGATTGCATGGTACTAACACTATGTTCCCTCAATGTGTTTGTATCAATAGCAACTTCTAAGTCATCTTTTTCAACCTCATCTTCCTCATCCAAAGCATCAATATTGTTGTTATTATTATTCTCTGAGGAACTCAAATCACCTTCTTCAGAGAGATATGCTGATTGGTTGGATTGGCTCTCATGTAACTCTCCTTCTTCATTGTTAACTACACTCTCTTTTGGTTGCATAGTTGTTTTCTCAATCTCTAGAAGCTTTTGAATTGTTTTAGTGGCTGCATCAATGGCCCATCCATCATTATCTGCATCTCTGGAAAATAACATAATGAAACAAATTTGTTGCTCAAGGTCAAGAAGGTGTGAAGTCTAGTTTGCCTTAAATATCATGATATAACCTCTTTTGATTATTGCATGCTTATCTTTTACACAAGAAATTAAATGGAGTAGTACAAATGTAATCACAATTGCATGAAATAGAATTGAGAAGGACTTGAAAACTTAAATAATAAAGGATGAAATCAAATTAGCGCATTTGAAAATTGTTGGTCCATTTTTACATGAAGCTATATTTCCATTATTTTTTCAGTTTAAGAAACATATGTGGCCTGAGATTTTTAAGTTTAAATTTGCAAAACTATGAACAATAAATGATTCTGAATTTTTCAATCTCTGTAACTAGGAAAGCATTACTTGAAAGGGTCAAGTCCTGCAGAATTAAAGGTTGACTTCATGAGAGTGAGAAGAAGCAAAGGATCATTGGAGAAGTATCCTCCATGCATTCCAATCTCCACCAGGAACTGAACATCCATGACAAACTGTACATGGAACAATGAAATGGATGAGAACCACTTAAAATTAGAGGAAACAAATATTGATATTAGTTGTCTTCCTAATTGCCATGGCTTTAGTTCATAGCCTCTTACTATTTAAACATAACCTTATCAAAAGATTTGTTGCTACTTGCTAGATCACTTAGGCTAATATCAGATAATTAGAGAGACCTATTTTTTATTTGCGAAAACATAAATATTCTCTTGTTAAAGACAACTCTATACTCGAAACTACTGACAAATAGGAGTATTTGCTGCCTTAACCAACCATGTGTTTGTACAAAAATCTATGTTTATTATGTCTAAATAGATAGTTTTCCCATTCAAAATAAATGTTACATTTTTTAAATTCAATTTCATCCAAAATAGTTGTTCATTGAAAATCCTATACAATGTTAATTAATTTTTTTCTACTAGCAACCTTATTAAAAGATGGGGGAGAGAGAGAATAAATGGAAAGAAAAAAGTAAATATAAAAATAAAATAATAGGTGTATTTTAAAATCAATCACTAAAATTAACCAATAATATAAAATATATATTGAAATATAAATACAGATTGAAAATGAAATGAACAACACATGTATTTATACGAAAATACATTGGTGACTAATTTTAGTATACAAATAATATTTTTGTATTTTTTTAAATTTAGGTATGTATGTAATTATAACTATATATTTATTTCAAATGGATTGGAGAAAATACACTCTTTTGAGGAGAAATAGGATAAATTATATCATAGAAATTTCTTCAATGAAGACTAAAGTTGGATAAAAAATGAAGATTGTAACTATATATTTTAGAGAAGTGTGTATATTACTTATGATGTCTTTATTTTTTTGGTTATAAAATGAATAATCTTCACTCTTTTATTAAAATTTACTGTTTTCCATATAATTACCCTTATATAATATGCTATTTTGGAAACTGAAAAGCGTGCAAATTACACTTATGCATTTTCTTCTTTAGCCTGTCAGCAAATACACAAAGATTAGGCTAATGAGTTATAGCTCAAATGGCATAGTCTTCTCATACTCACTTAAGAGGTTGCGGTTCGAGTTTCCCTATCTTCGGTAAAAAATAAAATAAAAAAATACACAAAGATTGGACAGAAAAGAGGGAAATTGAAAAAAAAAAAAAAAAACCTGGTTGGTTTCTTGAGTTGCATAGATGTCTTTGTTGTTGGAAATCCAAATAAACATAGATTCCATCAGCTCTCTCAGTAAGCCTATCAACCAATTCACTTCAAACATATTCTCTTCATCAAGTCTTTCTATTTTCCTCAGTTCCAGAAATAGAACCTGCCAAGGACCAAAATATAAGGGATCTTGCATAAGCATACTAGCAAGCTGATTAAAAATTATATATATATATATATATATATATATATATACACACACACATTTGTACTATTTTTCAGTTTCAAACTTGTTTTAAGTAGGAGAACGAGAAATTCTATACACTAAGCAAAAGAACCTATGATTAGCTTCTTCGGAAATTTCCAAATAAACAACTTCAATGAAATCATTCATTGTCTCACTATGTTCAACTCTATGCATTTCAATATTTTTATTATAGAATCACTCTTTTCACACACCTTGAGAAGTCTTAGGATGTTATGTGTAAAGATAATACCTGAAAGATACCAGAGGGCATGGTATATTGGATTCTGTTATCATCAAATTGATCAACATTTTGAATAGCTGAGAAAATCTCATGGCTATGGTAAGTAGCCGATACTTGCGCAATTAATTGCTGGCAAAACACAGTTCTCAGCTTATGTGAGCTCTCTTCAAGAAACAGCATGAACTCTTCAAGTTCTTGACGCTGATCAAAATCTAAATTTTCTTCCATTTCATTAGAATCTTTGCCACCATCATTGCTGCTATATATTCCCTTAACCATGACGAAGAGAAGCTTTGTTAGCGTCGACATATTAGCCAAAATCGAAACCTGCTGCGCAACCGACTCGGCTAACTTGATTCTTGGACTAACTTGATGATCTCCTCCTCTTGTGTCATAGGTAAGAGCTCTTTCAAGAATGGTGACATACTCTGTGATGAGGTTGCTGAGTGCACCAATGATTGAATTTCCCATTTGAAGAGCAACTAAAGGAGAAATATCTTCCACAATGGCCTAACTAACATAGTCACTGAGATATATCATGTCTCATGTGCATAAATAACAAGCTTTATGGTTTTATTTTGGATGATGTTATGAGAAACTATAACAAAATAAAGTTGCACTCTTACTAACAATTATAGCTTTCAGTAATGCTAGAGAGACAATAACCCAAAGTTACTTTATTTAAATTATCATTCATAATTTCATGCATGTAACATCTATAATTACACACTTATTACACCTAAAATTATTCAATTATTCCAGTGGTAACTAAGGTCTAAGGAAAGCAAAATAAGGTAAGCAGTAATTGAGGAATGCAAAATAAGGTCATTTTGAGCTGTTTTGTGCTAATTTTCTATTGTCTCGCAAACATTGTTGTATAGCTTTTGGCCTAGCCGTAATAAGCAACTGATCCAACAAAACTACTTTTCTTTGGTACAAAGAAAAATTTGAGTTGAATCAATGTAATAAGGGCAGGGGAATATTGCCTTTATATGGTAAAAGTAATTGATAAATAATATGTGCAGTTTTAGATTTCTTACCATGTGAAGACATGAATATGATAAACACTCTTAAGAACTGTTGGCATTTATATAGACCAAAGATATAACTTTATGGCTATGGAATTCCATGGCAGTTCCTCTTTTGGTTATACATATCTGATCAAACATATCTTGCCAATGTGGCATTAACATGGTTCAAAATTTCTCATGGCAGTTACTCTTTTTGGTTAGAAAGTAGGTATTTCTCAACTTTTACATATTTTATCAAGGACAAAATTTCTAAATTTACTGGTTCATAAAGTTAGTTGACCAATAATGCACTATGCATTAGTTTCTTTTTGTCTATTTTTATTACATTAGTTTGATTCAGATACATTGATTCAAGAATATACCAAAAGTGACCGAAAAACAATGAAGGTGACAGATAAAGGGAATAGGAGAAGCAGAACATACCTGTAAAAGTGTGAGAAATTTCCGGCCGCTGGTAGTTAGCACGCAATATTCCGGTTGCTCCTCGACATCAAGATTTAAGGATCCTCCACCGAACACTCCAGAAACAAGGTATTTCTCCAGACCCCAAGAATCACTTACTGAGAAGATACCAACAACTTTCTTAAAATGGTTTACATGTGTATTCAGAACCTCTTCAATGCAGGGACATAGAAGCATCACCAAGTAAGGCTGCAAAACCAAACTTTGATCCTCCAACAAGGAACAATACAACACCGCGAACTTCACAGCTTTTATGGCATATGACAAGCTACCATTAGTCGCCGAGATCTTCTTAACATACTCGTCGAACCAAGCAACAAATGACTTTGTTTCCTCACATGACCACATCATAAGTTCTGAGGCATAAGGAGAACTCTCTCCGCATAACATCACAAAGCTCTTAGCTGCTTGTGAAATAATAGAAAACACAAACCTTGCAAGTTCTCTTATATATGCTTCATTCGAAGAAGATTTAGACCACTGCAAATCTTTCGTTCCATCCATAATCCTCGAATGGTAATATTTTAGCAACAATTCTATAGCGAGTTGAGTCTCTCCAAGCCTGCATAGCCCTGATAGCACCTTTTGTAGCTCCGGTCCAGCCATTCTATCATTCTTAGCTATCTGTATCAACCTTTGTTTCAGCATTGACATCTTCTCAGAAATCACAGAGTTGTATAAGTTTATGTCAGAATCCGAGTAGTCTTCAAACTGGATTCCTTGGTAATGTGCATCAGCAGATTCTAGAAGCTCCAAGGCTTCATCTACCTTGTTTTCTGACATGAGAAGATCAAGCTTATCTGAAACATCGGTAATGTGAGCCTCGAATTCACTACGAATTAATGAAGGTTCATTATCTATGTGATCTTCAATGTTTGAGCTTAAGGACAGTATATTTGGATATATACGGTCTATAAGATCCCTCACTAGTCTTTTATGTGAAACAAAATGGTTCTCTAGTTGCACAAGTTCATTTTCCACTCCTGTCACTTCCTCTAGAATTCTACACATATGAGAGCATATATAAATTACAGAACCTCAATAATAATAATAATAAGCAATTCAATTTTGCAATATCAGTATCTAAAAAGTACATCAACAATTATGCTCACTAATTTTTTTTTCCACTTAAATGTATATACTTTCAACAAAAGTTGTTTCTTCGGAATTCTCCACAATATATTTGGTTTCCTACGGAATCCCCAACCTGGGGTCAAGGACTAATCTGTCGCAGATCGGAACTCCATTTAAAGGTTTGCCGCTGTCCAATGAGTTGTTGCATACACAAGGCGGGATTCAAACCCTCCGATATTTGCTTAAGAGGACTAATAAGCTAACCACTAGACCAACCCAAGTTGGCTCTCTCCACAATATATTTGACGTAACCTAACACTAACAATTATTGTTATTTGTTAGAAGTAATCCCTCCTTTGCACAAGATTCAACAAGTATGCCACATTATTTTTGTGATTTTGTAGAATTGTTTAAGATGGAGCAAATATTGTGGAAAATAAAAACAAAACATTACCTAAGGAAGGAAGAATAATTAGCAAAGATGTTTTTCTGCAAATCCTCACTTGCTGCTTCCTTAAGCTCTAAAAGTTCATCACACAGATGCTTGATTCCCTAATCATCAATAAATCAAATTTTTATATTTAAAAAAGAAAAAAGGAAAAATAAAGTGATCAAGAATAACAACAGCAATTAAGTTTTGTTCTACCAACTAAGTTCAACTACATGGATCAGACCACGTTACTATATCTTATATCGACATCATAAAGATTTCGACAAAATCTAAAATTGGCACATTAAGGTTACAAAAAGCGTTTGGACAATTAAAACTACCCTTCCAGTCATGGACTCAATTTCGCGTTCATCAGAATCATGCAGTGAGAGTGCAGAAACATCAGAACTAGGCTCTGATGATGGCACAGAGTTCTGAGATTCAGGTTGGGAGTGGTCTCTGAATCTGAACCTTCTTTGTGTTTTTGATGAAGATTCCATTGAAAGCTCAAAATGAGATATTTCGGAAAATGGAGAAAATGAAAGGGAATCAAGTAACTAAGAAATCTATGAGATATATACAGTGCTTTTTATCGGTGCTTTGGTATTTCCGATTCACACACTGAAGTTTTCATTCTTTATTTTGTCGTTGATGATGTCGTTATTAGAATCAAAACTTGTACTTCAGTTATGAGTAGTATCATTGGTATCTCCACCAAATAGCAATTATCTCAAAGATATTATATAGAGGACACCAAAAAAAAAAGAGAAAGATAATTATATACTCCATCCATCTCAAAATAATTGTTGCTTTCACTTATAAGTTCATACACATTCTTTCAAAACCTTAGCTTAATTATTTCTGGTTTCTCCTATAATGGCGGCAAACAGTGGCAATCGAGATGCCGACTACTTTACAAGTGCCGCCGACAGCATCAACCTCGCACCAACACTTGCGAAAACGTTATCTATGTCCCAACAGTTTGTACCGCCGCTAGATGCTTTTCTGGCTAGGATCGTCTTTGATATCTTGACGAGGCTCCCCGTGAAGTCACTTGGGATATTCAGGTTCATATGGTGGTGAAGGTTGAGAATGAAAATATTGATGTGTAGTGGTGTGTTTGGTGATGGTAGTTTGATTTTGTAAGCCGTGGTGACAGAGGAATTGAATGAGATAATGAAAGTGAAGGAGAAAGATGACAACAAAACAAGAATATAAAAATAAAAACAATGCTAAATAACTAACAAAATTTATCATTTTTTGAGCCAACACCTAACTAACAAACGTATTCTCATACATAATATCTAACAAATATAGTGACCTTAAATTCTAAATTCTAATCTCTAGACCCTAAACCCTAATAGTATAAAAATACTATGTTGGCCTAAAGTGTTGGCTAATAATCTAATATTGATAAAAAAAAGCTAGTTCCATAACTACTAAAACGTACATTTTGAGAATAAAATTAACTCAAATTAAACTAAATATTAAAGTTGTCTCAAACTCTTGCAAAACTTCAGAAACAAAAGCATATTTTACCCCTAAAATTAATGAATACCTCCTTCCAATGCATATGTTGTGTTCTCTAATTATAATCAAACTTGTTATGGTGGCATTTCTTTTTCATGCCAACTTTGAAACATTGGGTTTATCTTGCAGTCACATAGTGGGACCTCAATCATGCTACATTGATAGAGATGCAACACTTTTCTTTATATAAATCATAAAATAAACACACAAATCATAGACATCGAATTTTGTACATAAACAATTTTCAGATTAAGAAAAGCATCTGTTTCAGCTTGTGAAATTGTGTTTTTGCAGATATTTCTTGTTCCTAACATGATTTATCAACCACAGAATAAGCCATCACCAGTTCACCACAGTGCTCATCTTCTATGATTAATAAGCAAGCATACAAGTAATAAAACAATAATGTCACTAAGCAACATCACTAACATGCACTGATGGAATTTCAATATTCAAACTATAAGAATTTTGAGGGAGCATTTTTTTCCTTTTCCAAAATGGGGCATGAATGTGGCAAGAACCAGGGCTAGATGCTCTTTTTGATCTCGAATGAATATTTGAGTTCCATGTGACACCTTCTATCATCATCTTCAAACTGTAACATAGCAAACAAAATTTTACTAAGTTCATCTATCTAGTAGTGCAAATTACACAAAAGAACTTAGACAATACAATTCTATGTGATATAAATCGTAAGCAGACAGATTGAGTTAAAAATGTACCAAATTTCCAAACAGACAGAAAAAATGTACAAGTCAAATTATATAACTAATCCCTACATAGTTGATGCCAGACTAGTTCGATGGTTGTGATGAGGGTGAAAATCTTAGGGATATGTGTTTAAGAAAACAAATTCTACTTTCATTTCACGTTTCAAAGTTTTTTAACTACAAAAAATGGCGTCTTATTTACGTTCCGCGCTTCCGCATCATTTCATGATTTTGTGATGGAAAAACTGAAACCATAATAAAACTTTGCTTTAAATGTTTCATATGGAAAATGTATTACATACAAAAAACACAGACACTGCTAATTCACTTTATAAAGCATAGCATACATGAGTGGTTTTACTTCTCATACCTTAAGTTTGGCTGAGTAAACACCCCTTGCAAGTACACCAGACGGAGTGACCTCTTCTTTCAATGCATGTTCATAAGGTTCTTTTTGAGGCGCGAACGTACCCAACATTCCTTTGCTCTGATCAACTGAAATGCCGAAGAATAATTGAATTGTCGATGCAATGCGCGAAAATTTGAATTGTACTTTATTGACCAATGTCATCTTTCGCGTAAAATATTTCTTATGAAGATAGAGGGAGCCAATAATGCAAATTGACATGAATGTCAATAAATAAAAGTTACATAATGCATTAGCTCCAGAAGCTGAATATCATGTAATTCAGCTTCCAAAAACAAATGAACTTATGTTAGCAAATATCATATGATTATTCTTTGCATTATTCTAAAAGTTAAGAGTCAGATTTATGCAGAATCATGAGATATGACTTTAATAGTTATTAGAACTTCGGTTCTTAGACAACAATTAATTACGAAAACAATAATATTCTGTTTCGAACTCAAGATTATCAAGCAAGGCTTTGACAGAGAAAAAGTTCAAACTAATACCTTGAATCCCTCCTTTCCAAACAGTGTTGAAGTATTTCAAGCCAGACACAATGTTGTGAAGAACACTAAATTTTAGCTTAAGCTGATAATGAGACCCTTCCCGGAGAGTGAATAGAACACGAGCATTTTGATTTTCATTCAATGGTAAAGGAGTCACAACTTCGCCAAAATCCTCAGAGACTATGCCAATGGAGTGGAATTTCACTTCAGGATCCACTTGACCTGTTGATAAAGTAAACAAGTTAAACAAATCCAACTGAAACTTCTGTGATTTATCAACAGTGACAATGATAATAAGCAAGATCAATAAACGAACCGTCAAAATCGCTTTCTAAGCACCCCAACAGCTTCTCCTTCCACCTCCTTAGGCTTTCATCCTCCTGCACAGCACAACCACCATTCATATCAGCAAATCACAAGCATTAACTCACTGTCTTATAAACCATGAATATATTTGAACTTACACAATGTTTTATTAAAAGAACTCTATAAAAGGGTTTGTCAAAATACATTTTTACAAACAGTCCTTCCAGTTAGCTGAACCATCTTATATACAGCTTCTGAAATGCTTCTCTCCCTTTCATCTATTCTAATTTCTACATAGTTAAGGTAGTGAACCTTCCTTTCCCCTTCAGAATTTTTCAAGAATGGTGTGACATGTTCACATATATAAAAGTAGCTCAGACAACTTTTACTTCATCACAAAAATTCTTCTAATTGAGCATTCCGCAATCCCAAAGGGTTTTTTTTTTCCCTTCAACCAAACACATTTTTCTTCAACCCAGTATTTGATTTTCGAAAAGAATACAGCAAAATTTTTTTAAAAAATGAAAAAGAAAAGAAAAAGGAAAACCTTGTCCCGTTCGATTTGGTCCTTGAGAGGAAGAAGAGGGCCAGGTTGAAAGGTGGTATTTTCATGGTGATCAGTTTCAAAGTCTTGTTCATCTTCTTCTTTCTCGTCTTCAGTTTCTTCATCTTCTTCTTCATTTGGGTGATGAGGCATTTCTTGGTTGGTTCCTGCACATGATGGTCCTGCTGCTTCCTCTGCCCTCTTACCACCTTCCATCTTTCTCTCAGTTCTTGTAACTGTAAGCACAAGTGAAGCGTGACGAGCTTTCTATTTTTTTTTTTTTTTTTTGTTCCCCTTTTCCTTTTGTATTGACTACTGTGCGTGAGATTTTCTTTTTTGTAATTTGTTTTTGTTTTCCCACAATATTCAAAAAAGGGTGCTGTCTTGGTTGTCAACCATTTCTCAACTACACTCTACACTCTACACTCGATCAAGACTCCAAATCATACACACACTTTCTATGCCTTTAAAACGCCCCCTCCTCCCTATGTCCCAAAAAAAAAAAAAAAAAGACACGCCACCTCCGGCCTCCCCCCTTCTTTTGTTTTTTTTTTTAATAGACAAAAGAAAAATGATATTTGATTGATACCATGAGAATATAGACAAATAATAATAAGTCATATGAAATTTATTTTCTACGTCAGCATCAATTTTTTTTAAAAAGATATATATTATATTATTATTTTTATTAAAATATTTTTATAATTTAATAAAAATAAAAAATATTTTTTATTTAATTTTATAAAAAGACTTAAACATATTTACTCTATTTGATTAAATAAAAATATCATTTTAAATCAATCAAATTTTAAAATTTAACTAATTCTAATGTTATATTTTCAAATAATTTAAACAACAGAATAAAAATATATCTGAGAAACAAGAAAAATCAAAAGATTGTTTTCATTTGAGTTTTAGAAACCCTCTCTTCGATCACTGTCTCTGAAGATTTTCTAGTGTTCTTCATCCTCTCAAGGTTTTCTAGTGTTCTTCTCTCCTCTTTCTATGCTCTCTCTTCTGCTGGAGCTTGATCTCTCTCATCTGTCTCACTGTAACGTCGCATTCAAGCTCTCTCCCTCTCTCCTCTCCGGTCTAGGTCGTCGCCATCTTGTGCGTTTCAGAGAGCGTTGTCGTCTTCCTGGTTCTAAAGAGCGTTGCCATCTTCTTTGCCGTCTTCCTCATTTTTCATCACCACTGTCAGCCTCTTCTTTCCGGTAATTCCCTCACTGTAATTTCTGTAATTTTAATTATTATAGCATTGGTGTGATTTTTGTAATTAGTGTAATTTAGTTTGATTTCTGTGATTTTATATTAGCTGTTGTTAATTTTGACAAAATAAAAAACTTAAAAAATTGTCCGCGGCAATCGACAAAGTTGGACATGAGCTTCATCTTGGTGGCCAGCCTTTAGTTTTATTTTGGGGGAATGATATGGTTTAGATTTCTCATCCTAATTGAATTCTTATTTTGTCAATAAAAAAGAAAAATTTTTTCTTTTGGAACAATTAAACCAATAGCTACTCTTTTAAAAATTCTTGGTAAATTCTCCGTTTGAACAATTCCTTTCTTTTGACATTAAGAACTATTTTTTTTATTTAATTGTTCTCCAATCTGAACTGCTTTTACCAAGAATTTTCAAGAGTAGTTATTGATTTAATTGTTTCAAAAAGAAGAATTCTTTTTTTTATTGATAAAATAAGAACTTAATTAGAATGAGAAATTTAAACCATATCATTTCCCCAAAATAAAACTAAAGGCTGGCCACCAAGATATCTTACATGAAGCTCATGTCCAACTTTACCGAATGTTGCGTACAATTTTTTTAAGTTTTTCATTTTGTCAAAATTAACATCAACTAATATAAAATCACCAAAATCAAACTAAATTACACTAATTACAAAAATTACATCAATGATATAATAATTAAAATCACTGAAATCACAGGAGGGAATTACCGGAAGGGAGAAGCTGACGATAGTGATGAAGAACGAGGAAGACGACGACGCTCTCTGAAACGCACAAGATCGCGACGCTCTCTGATGTTTGTATGACTGTAGAGGAGAGAGGGAGAGAGCTTGAGTGTGACGCGAGAGAGAGAAGAACACTAGAAAACCTTGACAAGATAAAGAACACTAGAAAATCTTTAGAAACGGTGATCGAAGAGAGAGTTTTTGAAACTCAGATGAAAGAATAATTTTTTTTTGTTTCTCAGATATGTTTTTATTCTGTTGTTTAAATTATTTGAAAATATAAAATTAGAATTAGTTGAATTTTAAAATTTGATTGATTTAGAAGGGTATTTTTATCTAATCGAATAAAGTATGTTTTGTTGGAATAAATTTCAATAACTCAGATCATCCACATTGAATCACCAAAAATATATTATATCATAATGCGGAAGCGTACCTGAATTTATAAACATGAATCATACGATTGGAAGAGTTTGGATCTTGTGGTTCTTTCGATCTTCCTCAACCAAAACCTTCTGTATTCCTAGGAGGCTGAACTGCAACTCTTTTTTATGGGAAAAGAGTAACAAAGGCGGCTTTGGTATATTGGGGACCGAAACCCTGAAGGTCTATTTATATTTGAGCATGGCACCCATTAAACCCTTAAGCCCAAATAAAATAGTATCTAAAGCCCAAAAGATAATATATCTAAAATCCAAAAAGATAATTATCTAAGGAACAAAAGATAATATCCGGTTTTATTCTCATTTAATTCCAAATTAAAAGTAATAATGACTTATTTAATTAGCATTTATAACAATAAATGAGATCATCATTATATAAGTCATTTAATTCGAAATAGCATAATTTGTGATTACAATTAATATATGTACTGCCCACAAATAAATTAGGAAATTAAAATAATTTCCTAACAATCTCCCACTTGGGCTATACATATATTCTTTCTTGACATAATCACACCTTATAAACTTTATGCGCGCATCTGAATGCTATTTCTCTCATTACTTTAACAATCTGGTCCGTCTCATACATTAGATATGGGACTACCGCAGCTTTTATCACATTAAATACCATGACTAAACCACGCCAATTACCATCCCAATATACTTAACAACATAGATCAAATTTGGATGAGTAATATGGAAATTACATGCCAAGTGATCTCATGCATGTCTATTTCCAGCTGGTCTAACTTTATTGAGATCAAACACAATACAAATATTGCAAAATGAACATTTCACATAACATGAAATAAACCATCAACTTAATTCTGCAGAAAAAATAACTCAATATCTGTCATAGGACATATAGCATAAACTCCCACTAAACCAAAGCATCACAAATATTGACACCCATCCGAGCAGTGTGCTCTTGAAAGACGTTAGGAGTCAATCCCTTGGTAATGGGTCTGCTAGCATATACTCTGTTCCTATATGTCCTATGGAAATCTGTTTTTCTTAAACTTTCTCCTTGACAACTAAGAACTTGATGTCTGTATGCTTCGATTTTGTCAAGCTCTTATTGTTATTGGAGTATAGTACTGCTGACTTATTGTCACAAAATATCTTTAATGGCCTTTCAATGTCATCTACTATATGAAGCTTAGTGACAAAGTTTCGCAACCATATGCCATGAAATCGGAATCAGAGTACCTAATGATCTCGAAATTTTCTGATCTCCGATAAATAAGCATGTAATTTTTTGTTCTCTTTAAATAACGCATTACGCGTTTAACAGCTATCCAATGATCCATGCCCGGATTGCTCAAGTATTTACCCAACACTCCCACTATAAATGATATATCGGGATGTGTGCAGACTTGAGCATACATTAAACTCCCTAGTGCTGATGCATAAGGCTTATCATGCATTGCTGTCCTCTCAAGATCATTTTTAGGGCATTGTTTGAGACTGAACTTGTCTCCTTTAGCTACGGGTGTGTACATTGGTCTACAAATTTTCATGCCATATCTACTTAAAATCTTTTCGATATAGTTCTTTTGTGATAATCCAAGAATACCTTGAGGGCGATCTCTTAGTATCTCGATTCCTAATACAAAAGAGGCATCACCAAGATCTTTCATTTTGAATTTGTTCGATAGAAATTTCTTAGTTTCATGCAACAAGCCTATATCGCTACTGGCAAGTAGAATGTCATCAACATGTAAGACCAAAATGATGTATTTACTCCCACTGAACTTGCGGTATACACACTCATCTATAATATTTACCTCAAAACCATGAGGTAATGACTTAATTAAACTTGTGATACCATTAACGGGAAGCTTGTTTGAGACCATAGATGAATTTTCTCCTTTTTCTATTGGATCTCCTTAATGACACTTCTTGAGGTTGTTGAGCTTGCTGTATGGGTTGGGGTTGATGAGAATTCTCATCATTTTCTTGTACTGTAGCAGTATCTCGAGCAACAACAATATTCTCATTGTTCTCTTGTACTGTAACTGGATCTACAGTAGGATTCTCATTTTGCTCTTGTACTATAACTGTATCTTGAACAACAATAGACACAAGGACCTGATCATTGTCAGTTACAGAATCCTCATCAAAAGCAACATTCCTAATATTTCCTTCCCCCCAAACTCAACATCCTCAAGAAATCTCGCATTTTCCGTCTCAAAAATAGACCTTGATGCGGGATTGTAAAACTTGTACCCTCGTGAACGCTCAGCGTAACCAACAAAGTAGCAACTAATTGTCCTTGAGTCCAATTTTCTTTCATGCGGCCTATAAGGTCGCGTCTCAACTGGACATCCCCAAATATGCAAATGCTTTATACTGGCCTTTTCCCAGTCCAAATTTCATATGGGGTTTTGTTAACTGCTTTGCTTGGCACCCTATTAAGGATGTACATTGCGGTCTTTAAGGCTTCTCCCCAGAGTGATTCAGGCAAGGAAGAATGACTAACCATACTTCTCACCATGTCCTTAAGAGTTCGGTTCCTTCGCTCTGCAACACCATTCATGCTAGATTTGCCTGGCATGGTGTATTGCGGAACAATACCACACTCCTCTAGGAAAAGAGCAAAAGGCCTGGGACGTTGCTCACCTGAACCGTCATATCTTCCGTAGTATTCACCACCACGATCAGATTTGACAGCTTTAATTTTCTTTCCAAGTTGAAGTTCAACTTCAGCTTTGAAAGACTTGAAAACATCCAAGACTTGACACTTTTCATGAATTAAATATAGATACCCATAACGAGAGTAATCATCTATGGACGTAATAAAGTACCGTTGTCCATTCCAAGAGACAGTAGGGAATGGGCCACATATATCAGTATGTATCAGTTCTAAGACATCTTTAGCTCTCTTGGCACCTAATTTCCTTTCATTTGTTCTTTTTCCCTTTATGCACTCAATGCAGACTTCAAAGTCTGCTAAATTTAGGGATCCGAGAATTCCATCCGACACGAGCCTCTGAATTCTCTGTTTAGAGATGTGACCTAGGTGTTTGTGCCATAATGATGCCGAATTCTCAGTTAGTTTTCGTTTTGTACCCGTTTGCAGTATTTCATTATTATATGAATTTAAGTCAAGCCTATATAGATTATCCACCAAATGATCAGAGCAAATATTATTTGAATTATAAAAGAGACTGACTTTATTGTCTTCGAACGAACAAAAATAACCTTATTTGTCCAAACGAGAAACAGAAACCAAATTTTGTCTAAATGACGGTACATAAAATGTCTCTAATAAATCCAAGTAAAATCCACTCGTGGAACATAATCTAAAGGTTCATATAGCTTCGACTGCAACTATATTGCCGTCTGCCACGTAGATGTATCTTTCAGCATCACTTGGCGGTCGGCTCCACAGGCAACCCTGCATAGTGACACTTACATGAGTAGTAGCAGCAGAATCTACCAACCAAGTATCAACAGGTGCATAACTTAAACTAGCCTCAGAACAAACGAAAGTAAGAATTATACCATTCTTTACACGCCATGTGGCATATTTGGTACAATCCTTCTTCATGTGTCCCACCTTCTTACAGAAGAAACAGGTTGAAACTTGATCCTGTTTCTTAGCCTTTTTTTGCTGAGAAGGCGCATCCGCAGTAGTATCACGCTTTCTTTTATACTGAGAAGATAAAGCCATGTGAGCACTGAATTTCTTAGTAAAGAATTTCTCAACATCCTTTAGGAACTGTTTGGCATCTTTATCCTCAGTAATTGAGCCCCAAAACGCCTCAGGAATTGAGCGTTTCATGATCATAATGCTCATTCGATCGGATCTCTCCCACTTCTCTATTTTAACCTCATTGAGGTTTTCCGCAGTGGAAGTGGGTTTCTCCTCTCGAAGAGCTATATCTAGATTCATACAACCGAGGACAATCTCCACGGTATCTTTCTAAACTTTAAAGTTTGAACCATTCAGCATAGGAATACTGCTAATTTGTGCAGAAACATTGGTAGCTAAAGCTATAATTTCTGGATTAGAACAAAAAGAACATGCAGTAAATATTAGTTAATTAATGGGTAAAAAATCCATATTGAGATATCCAGCACAACATTAATTTTCAATCTTTGGATAGAAAAATTAACTGTAAGTGATACTCTCATTGCAGTAATCAAATATTGTCAAAATTCCTGTCACACATTAAGCCTTTCTTTGGACCGACTTAATGCGCACATGGAAACTTAAACTTCGCAACCTATTTATTACCGCATATATTTTCTATTAATTGGCCAAATAATAACCTTCCTTTGGGCCGATTATTGACCGCATAATTAATAGAAAATAAACAAAAGTGTACAATACTTATTATTTGGCCAAACAATAAACTTCCTTTGGGCTGATTATTGTTCGCATAAATAATAAGCATTACTTTATTCTTAATTAGTTACCCAAATATGTATTTACCATCAATATGTGTATGTAATTCGGCCAAATATAGATCTTCCTTTGGACCAACTAATATTCGCATGAATTACATATCACCATATTCCTTATGTTTTGAATAAATCAATTTTCACAAAAGAGGCTACTTTGGCAGCATAATGTTCAATCAATTTTTTCTAAAACCAAATCTTTATAAAATAAGTGGGTATAATAATCCAAATTGTTACTAGTTTCCTTATGTAACAATTTAAATTTTTTTTTTTAACCGCACAAAAATTAAATCTTAAAAAAATTAAGAACGCCGACTAGCTTCGTATATATTATCGGCAACTTATGGTAACTATTTTCTCCAAAAAAAAAAAAACGAATCCATGAAACAGATTATCTACACACATATGTTGCTTTTCTCATATATCAAAGGCGCAGTACATTCACATGTACAAAATTCATTAACAAATAAATCAATACATATAAAGAAGGCACTGCAATTCATAAGGTCAATGTATACACATTAAAAACAAATAACGAATTCACCGGATTCACAAAATTGAATTCGATCCTAACAACGCAAACATGTTTTGATCCGGTGAAATAAAAAAAAAATTAATATTTTTAATGACTCAATTATGGATGGCTCTGATACCACTTGTTGGAATAAATTTCAATAACCCAAATCATTCACATTGAATCACCAAAAATATATATATCATAAGGCGGAAGCGTATCTGAATTCATAAACATGAATCATACGATTGGAAGAGTTTGGATCTTGTGGTTCTTTCGATCTTCCTCAACCAAAGTCTTCTGTATTCTTAGGAGGCTGAACTGCAACTCTTTTTGATGGGAAAAGAGTAACAAAGGCGGCTTTGATATATTGGGGACCGAAACCCTGAAGATGTATTTATATTTGAGCATGACACCCATTAAACCCTTAAACCCAAATAAAATAGTATCTAAAGCCCAAAAGATAATATATCTAAAATCCAAAAAGATAATTATCTAAAGAACAAAAGATAATATCCGATTTTATTCTCATTTAATTCCAAATCAAAAGTAATAATGACTTATTTAATTAGCATTTATAACAATAAATGAGATCATCATTATATAAGTCATTTAATTCGAAATAGCATAATTTGTGATTACAATTAATATATGTATTGCCCACAAATAAATTAGGAAATTAAAATAATTTCCTAACATGTTTAAGTCTTTTTATAAAATTAAATAAAAAAATTTTTTATTTTTATTAAATTATAAGGGTATTTTAGTAAAATTAACGATATGAAATATATTTTAAAAAAAAAAAACTGATGCTAACGTGAAAAATAAATTTCACATAACTTGTTGTTATTTGTTCATATTTTAAACGTATCGGTACGTATAAATTTATTATCGTACCGAAGCAAACACCAAAAAATTATTAGAAGTAATTATCTTTTTAACATTTAAATAAATTTTTAAGTTATTATTTTTAAATTTTTTGAAAAATATATATTAATGTTTTTTCATTTAAAATTAAAAGATAATTAAAAAAATAAATTAAAACCCATTGTCATTGTGTAAAACAAAATAAATACTTGCAGATAAATATACAATCGGTCTAAAATATTTAAAAAATTACAAAATAAATCACAAAATAACAATTAAAACAAACATTAGCTGACTTTTTAAAATTATTTTATTTATTTTAAATTTTATATCTTAAAATTGATTAATGTTAGCTTATTAAAAGTTGATTTTTTATTTTTTTATTTTTGAAATGAACTATTTGATTGCGTATTTTAAAACCTTGATTTATACATACAATTATCAATGTGTAGAGAATTGCACAAAATCCGAACAAGCAGAACATGATATGGCACTGCTGAAAGGGAGGAAAAAATGAAAAATGAAAAATTGAAAACAGTACAGTTATATATTTAAATATTTTTTGCAATCCACTCTTATCAAATTGGCTTAAACACAACAAAAACCATTTTCATCTCATCAGTGTATATAGGTCATTATCAGTAACACCAATATTTTACTAATATCTTTAATGGTTTTTATTTTTTCTAGTGCTATCATTAAATAATTTCGGTTTATTTTTTAGTTTATTTCAATTCATTTGTGAATTAATTGAAATTCACTTGATGCTGCTAAGTATTAACCAAATGTTTTATTCCTTAAATAATTTCAATTTATTTTTTAATTTAATTGAGGTTTATTTGAATTCAAAAATAAATTATATGTGTTTTTGTTGACGATTGAGTCTTTTTGATTACTTATTCAAAACCAAACTAATTTCGGTTCATTTGTGTGTTTATTGAAGTTCACGTGATGCTGGTGATAAATATTGATCAAATTTTTTATTCATTAAGTAATTTCGATTCATTTCTTAGTTTATTTGAGATTCATTTAGATCCAGAAATGAATTCGATGTGTTTGTGTTAATTGAGGTTTACTTGATGTTGCTGATAAATATTGACCAAAGTTTTTAACAAAGAAAAATAAAATTATTCTTTATCACTTTATTTAATAACATTAGATCTCATTCTATTCCATTCAATTAGTTTATATTTGAACAAGTAGTAAAAAAATTCAATCATCAATAAAAATACATCAAATTCATTTTTGAATCCAAATGAATTTTAATTAAACTAGGAAAGGAATAAAAAATTTGGTCAATATTTATCAGCAGCATCAAGTGAACTTCAATTAGCACACAAATGAACCGAAATTAGTTTAGATTTAAACAAAATAATAAAAAAACTCAATCATTAACAAAAACACATCAAATTCATTTCTGGATACAAACCAACCTCAATTAAACTAAGAAATAGCCAAAATTACTTAAGAAATAAAAAATGTGATCAATACTTATTAGCAACATCAAGTAAACTTTAATTAACACACAAATGAACCGAAATAAATTAATAAATGAACCAAAATTATTTAAAGATGGCATCAGAGAAAATCAAAACTACTAAAATGTTTGCAAAATGTTGGTATTTCGGTGACGACAGATAACGAAAAAGGAAAAGAAAAAGAAGTGGCAACATTAGAAGAGAAGAAGAATTTGCATGCGCAAATTTGGAAGAAGAAAAAGAAGAAGAAAGAGGAGGAAGAAAAAGAGAAAGAAAAGGAAAAGAAGGAGAAGGAAAAAGAGAAGAAGGTGCATAATTTAAAAAATTGTTATAATAATTTGGTTAGACTTATTAAATATTTTACTTTGAGGTAGAGCCTTATTGATCCACTCCATATTTTAGTTATGATCTTCATATAAAAGACATGTTCAGGTGAGTAACCACGTTTCTGAAAATATATTTTATGTGGAGTTTTCACATCTCGTGATGCATTTACTTAGGAAAGAGTCACTTACAAGTAAATGAGAAATAACAAGGAGAAGAAAAAGATAGCATCTAAAATTTTCAGATCTATCTAAAAACATTTTTACTCTCCCACTCACTCACCCGTGTCATGTTGCAATCTGAAAATTCATACGAGAGTGTATATTCCATTATGTCCGGATTTTAACTAACGGATTAAACGACACAGGGAGCAGGCATTACCTTCAACCAGCTGAAGACAACAATGGAGGACATGAATTTGAGTCAGTATTTGGCAATAGTGAATCATGGAAGCAATGACTACATAAACAACTATCTATTGTCAGGACTATATTCATCGAGCTTCCTCTACGACCCAAAAACATATGCTGATATACTCATACAGCAATACAAAACGATTAGAAAGGACCCAATCGAACGTTGTTGTTTTTTTTCATGAAGATGCATAACTAACAGAGTAATTAAAAGAGATGCTAGGATATATAACAGAAACTATAAAACAGTCTCTTTAACATGTTCTACATTTATTGTTTAATCTTAACACATGGAAGGTGCTACTATTCTGCAGAGTCTGCATTATTTGGGGCTGAGAAAGTTCTTGCTGGCAGGAGTTGGACCACTCGGTTGCATACCGAATCAAATATCCAGAGGCCTTTTCCCATCAGGAGTGTGCGTGGATAGATTGAGATCCTTGGTTGATGAACTGAACACACAATACAGTGGTTCATCAATTTTTGTTTATGGCAACACTTATGCAGCTCTCATGCAGATTATACAAAACCCAATTGCTTATGGTAGGAAATGTCCTTAATTATATGGTTATTAATCTAGGGAGTGTGTTTTGCTGCCTCTTAATTAATAATGCCACTCCTTTATTATTATTCCTAAATTGTCCTCAATTTCTATGAGCTTTTCTCATTACCGAAAACATAAAATAATGAAAATGGAGGGTAATTTGGACAAATTGCATAAAAAAGTGACATTATTATTTATTATTAGTGTAAACTATATTGAGTTCTCTTGGAGTTAAATGATATTGCACATGTGTGGCTAGGGGAGGTTAGTGTCATGCTTATAAGAAAAGTGATTCTCACATTTTATAAAATCTAATAACACAAAATGCCTTAAAGCTTAAACTGCAAAGGAGGTTAGTGTATATCTTTACAAATAAAAGAATATCATAATTACAGAGGCAAAAATGAGGAAATATCATGTATAGTAGTATCATTTAGTCTTAGAGAATCAACGTTCTTTTCCATTATCAATCATGGCATGATTATGTATTTTTTTCATTTACAGGTTTTGTTGTGACTGGTAGAGCATGCTGTGGAGTTGGAAGTTTTCAAGGACGGATAAGCATGAAGAAACAGAGACTAGTATGTGTTTTGGGATGCTTTTCATCCCTCAGAATCTGTGGACAAAATTCTTGCTCAAGAGCATTCAATGGATTATCCTCTGATTGCTACCCAATTAATGCGTCTCAGATGGCACTATTGTTTTTTAGCTACCTATATTTTTTATTGGACAAATCATAACTTCAATTGGTATACAAATCATAATTATTGAACAAAATTCAAAGTAATATTTTCTAAGGGTGAATTTTAGTATTGATGGAAACATAACATATTTGTGGCTGGGGATTGTTCCCATCCACAAAGCAGCATTATTTTCAGTACTCTATGTACACTGGATCAACAAATTAAAGAACCGATACATTTTTGGCGTAATCTTGATTATGCATTTATTAAGAAACTGACATCCAATCAATGTTTCATAACTCACATTTGGTAAAACCCAACAGAGCAACCATAGGAAATTAAGCTTCTCAATACGCAAATTTGAAGATCAACCAAGTTAAAAACTATTGTTATTAGTACCGCATTAAAGCAAGATCATTTCAAGATTGACATTTCAAACTAAATAAAACCAAAATAAAGTACTAAATCTGTCAGATTCTCAAATAGTCAAATATCTAGAGCACCAAAATCTGAGTTCCCAACATTGAACAGTCATTCTATAAATTGTGATTTATCTTTATCTATTTTTGGTTGTGGTTATCTCGCTGTATGAGTCTATGCATTCCAATCATCAGGTACCACTGGCTTTGGTCTCCGATTGAGACGGCGAATACTTTTCCATGAGTTTTGCAAGTTGTTCATCGAAGTTCTTCTCCATCTGCACCTCTTCCTCCCAATGCCTGCGCTTCATTGCAGCAATGCTTTCTTCATGAGCAAGCAACAACTTCTCCTTTTCAGCGACAAAGTTCTCCATTTCTTTGTCTTGGACCTCAACAAATTTCAGATATTCATCGGCCCTATATCCATAGAAAGATGAAATTCACCATAAGCCATTGGAAAATATAAACGGCACTAACAAATTAATTAGACCACATTCTTTAGTGTATCACATAAACCCTTCACTCCTCAAAACATTCATTTTTCCAGTGTCGTGAAGTTAGGTTTTCTTTCAAATCTATCCCCTTCAACCTTCCGATTTGAATAATCTTAGAGGATACTAACTTCATAAAAATTTACTTTAACACATAATAGCTATACATCAGATGCAAATGGAAAACAAATCTGCTTACTTGAGTCTTCGATCCTCTGCATTTAAAGGAGCGGTACTTGACTGCATCACCTTCTGACGTTCTTCCTGCTGCATCCTCTCAAAATCTTCTTCCCTTGCATTTCTCGTCTCATGAATTGACTTGAGCTGATCCTTGAAAAAATTTTCTTGCATATACATCTTCCAGTTGGGACACAGGATAAGATAGTCAAAAAACATAACATGAAAAAAATACGCTTTGACCTAGAGAAAATTACAGATCGCCTCGCCAGAAGAAAAAGAAATTAAGCATGAAACCAACCACGTACAAAAATCCATAAACAACAATCTCTATTCTTTTCTTTTCCTTTTTTTTGGGAGTGAGAGGAACATGTCATGCACTCTTGTAATGAACTACAAAGTAGTAATTACATATGAAACTTCTCAATAGAACAGTTCATTGCACAATTATATTTGAACCCTCAAGAAACAATCATATGCTAAACATATAACACAAGTAAAGCAAATATGCATCAAGGAACAGTTTAAACACAAGAGCCATAAGGTCTGTATGTGTGATGTTTGTATTACCTCTTCCTTGTTTTCTTCATGTTGCATTTTTGTTCTGAGCCTCACAATGCGATTTTCCTCCATTGTCCTTCGCAGCTTCTCACTCACTATACCAAATGATTCTTCCAGAGCTTTTTTATGCTTTTTCTCTTTCTCAACACGGTTCTTCAAGTAGTTAAGTAGCTGGTTGTCCTCACTCATTTGCTTGATTTGGTTTACAACCATCTCCTGGTATGATCTCAAGTCATATTTGAGCCTAGATTTACCTATAAAATTCACATGGAATCACAAAACATATAAAGAGTCAGCATAAAATTGGTTTCCATTGTACTGACTTCCATAACCTCCAATTCATAGACATCTAACAAACTGCAGAATGCGAGTATGTAGAAGAAAAAAGATCTGAAAGGGGAAATGAAACCTTGGGAATGCCTGTTAAAAACGTCCAGGTCTTCCTTAGTAGCTAAATATCCATAGAGCTGACGATTCCCACCAGGTAGATATAAAATACGACGATGAAACCATGCATCCCTATCAGTTCCTTCATCTTTAAAATGCTTGTGCAGACGCTCTGCCTCTAGATAACCACTAGCTGAGGCTTCAAATATCAAAACACTCATCCCACGATGACCTTGTGGACCATAGGAGTGTCGCGCTTTCACAGCTGCATATGTACTAAAATAATCAAGAAGCTCTTGGTTTCCCATACCTATCCACTAAATACAAAGAACAAAAACCTTGAGTTAATTCAAACTGACAAATGCTTAGGGAATTTTCGAATGGTTTTCTATATTACACTTTTAGAGTACTAGTTATGATTATTACAAGTAATAATTATTCAACAGTTGACACAAGTAAAGGTATGCACATACCTTCTCATTTTCATCCTGTTCAAGCTTTGTATTCTGTATGATAACCATTGGAGGCCAAATTATTTCATGATCTTTCTCCATATCAACTAAACCTTTCCATTTACCAAAAGCTTCCCCGGCCGGAACTACCGTAGTACCCCTTCTACGCAACTCCTCATCCAAAAGTAAAGCAAACTCTCGGTGCATCTTCATCCTTTTAGACCCTTTTGTTTTGGCATGTGTCATTAGAGGCTGCAGCCCTCTGTACCAATCAATGGCACCAGGACCATTTTGACAAGCTGGGCAGTGCCACTGCCTCTCCGGATCATTAATCTGCTCAACAGTCAGGCCATCCAAAATATCAAAGAAC
Organism: Arachis hypogaea; assembly: GCF_003086295.3. NCBI lineage: Eukaryota > Viridiplantae > Streptophyta > Magnoliopsida > Fabales > Fabaceae > Arachis > Arachis hypogaea. Next base: position 20,431,262 of record NC_092047.1, read on the forward strand.
TTCGTGAACCATCTACACTTCTTACGTGTCTCATGGCTCTTTTGACTGGTATCTGAATCATAATCATCACTCATTAGATCATCATCAGTATCTTCCATAACATCAGACTCCTCCCCCTCATCGTCATCCTCAACATCATCATTCTTCTCAGGGTCCTCTGGTGGTGGTATTTCATCTACATGGGACTGCACAGCACCAGCTCTAGATTGCCAATTCCAACCCTGCTGCAATGGAGGCCGAATTAAAGGATTTGGAACCACATAGTTGCTTTCATATCCATAGCTAGCTGATTGGAAACTTCCGTTTCCTCTTCCGGCTGGTCTCCTATAGTTAGCATTTTGAGTTTGCTGCCAGGGATTTCCAGAAGCTCGTCCAGTTCCGTAATTTTTATTGCCTTGCTTTTGAGCCATGTCTCTGTTTCCCCGTGCTCTGGGATTAGAATTATGGGATGGAGAATTCCATTGTTTTGTAGCATTGTTTCCACCTTTGCCCTTGGGTTTCCTTGTAAATGTCTCCCACCCACCATCATCTTCTCCTGCATCCAGGGTAGTGTCAGCAACACCTTGAGCCAACTGGTCAATCGTTTGATCATATTCGGATACATTTTTCCCTTTGGACAGCGTATCATCATTGTTAACTGTAGTAGAAGGTCTTCCTCCGCCTCCTCTTGAACTCATTTTATGTGCTCTGTGTATGATTTAAAAAACTCAGTCAAGCATGATTACATTATACATAGATTTAGCAAATTTCATAAAGAATCAGCAAAAATATCAGTCAACACAGTTCAGTATTCATCATCCAGAACAGAAAAGGGAAGACCGCCCAGATATTTGAAGAAATAGAAATATTAACCTACATGACAAACACAAGTATATCTCAAAAGTCTAAAAACTGCAAGAGCATTTGTTTACTCGAACATCGCACTCCCCCAACAAAATGCATAACAACACACCATTATGAACTCAGGTCTTTCACATAATAAAGAGATGCACAATTATTAGAAGATAGTTTACAGAAGAAACAGAGTAAGGGTAAGGCTATTTTCATACAAAACCAGATACAAAACACATGAAGCTTGCCAAATGCCAATTGCCATGATGTGACAATTCATAATCCTATGCTATTGGAAATTAAAGACAATGAAAGTAACAATTAATTTCATTCTTCTGTCATATAAGGCACCGGACAGCATCCACAAATACATTCAGATAACACTTTTATTGTTTGAGTTAACAAATAAATGCATGAACTTAAAATGAAAGCAACTAGATTCTAGAACAAGGGTTTGATAATATTCATCAAGGAAGTTTCGTTTTCTTTCTTTTGGTCAATAAGAGCTTTCGAGGCGGCCATGAAAATCATTCGTCAATAAGAACACCAAATGGAAACCAAAGAAGTAGGGGGAAAGAAATAAAATTATTTAACAAAAAAACACCAGCTATGATCACATGGAACTTGAAACCCTCAATTTCACAAAGCTATAAATAACTCAATATATGGTTATGAGAAACTGAAACTGAAAAAAAAAACCCCACAAACACACAGACACAAAAAATAAAAACAGAATCCAAAAAACCAGAAACTGAAAGTGATAATGAAATGCTTCTACGAAAAAGAAAATGAGCATTCAAAAGAAACACCAACTAACAGCAAAGCGACATCGTTTCGAAGGTAAGAGTGGAATCACCAGGGATCGCTGAAATGTTAATGGCGGAAAATCGAGGAAGATTGATGGTCCAAACGCGCTACAGTGAGAGTGAGAGTGAGAGTGAGTGTCAGAAGAACAAGAGGAGACCTTATGTGAGGTCTTTGCGGACCTGAAAATTTTAATCAAGTTTGATTTATTTTATTTTATTTTGGGTACGAACGAAATAACAAACTTAGCAAAGAAGGCTGTTCAATTTTGTGTCAATTCTTTTGGGGGGTGGGGGGTAAATATATATTGTCTTTGAATTTTTTTCCACTTTTTGTCAAGTTTGTTCAACCCTTCTCTTTCTTTGGGAAAAAATATATTCTTTGAACTTAATTTGGTGATTGGTGTACATTTTTCTTTTAAAATATCATTTTAGTAGGCTAATAATGTGAAAATATAATATATTTATAGAAAATAATAATACTATTTTTATTTTTAATAATATTATTTTACATATAATTTTTTTTATTGTATATTTATATGAATTTATAAAAAAAAAACATCAAGTTATCAAAATAAAAGAGACAATATTTATTTTAAAATTTTAATTTTAGTTTGCAGTTAGTATTATATATTTTTATAAAATGTTTCATTGTTAATATTAAATTGTACTATTATTCAATTAAATTAATTTTTAGGATAACTATTTGAGCATTTAGTTAAATTGTACTAATATTAAATTGTACTATTATTCAATTAAATTAAATTTATATTATTGTAATAATATTTTTTATTTTTTAGTTGCTATAGTTTTAGGTCCAATTTAGGTAAACAGTTTAACTAAACTTCCTTTGAAAAAATAGATTAAATAATAAATGACTATATTAAAAGTAACTTATAAATAAATTATTTTGTATTTAGATTTTTAGTTTTAAAAGTGCTTATTTTATAGAAATGTGATAAAAAATAGTAGTATTATGAGAGAAGTTATTTTTTTTTAACTTCTCTATAAATTCTTAAATAGCTTCTTAAAAAGCTTTAGTTTTGAAAATTACACCAAACATTAATACTAGTATACTACTACTTTTCATAAGTTAAAAACTCAAAAAAAAAATATTTTTGAAGCTTCTCAAACAGACCCTTAATCTTTATTTTTTTGGTGACTGAACATAATACAAAGAAAAAGAACCTAAGAAAAAGAGTAGCACTCCTCTCTGATAATAATGTCTAAATTATTAGGGGGCAGAAACCACTCTAAGTACACCTATTAGTTTAAAGCAGCAGTTTTAGCCATTAAATCAGCCGCTCTGTTTGCTGTGCGCTGGATGAGCACTAAAGTAGCTGTCCAATTGCGCTGGAGTATCTCTTTAATTTTGTCAAGCATATCAGAGTCATTCCTAATCATACTGGTTGTGTCTCGTGAAACAAGAAGAAACGCATCAAGATTATCAGTTTCACATATGACCTCTTTGCACTCACAATCCCAAGCCATAACAAGCCCTCTCCAAATAGCATGAAGCTCAGAACAGAGAACACTAGAAAGAGGTATACTGGCAGAACAACCTTTTATCCAAATTCCCATGCTGTCTCTAATAATACATCCAAAGCCAGCTAATTGCTCATTTTCAAAAATGCTTGCATCGTCACTTTACAGACATTCATTGGAGGTGGTTCCCAGTTATATTGCAAAGAGGAAGGAATAATATGTTTTTGGGTGGTAACAACATTAGAGAAATCTCGAGCAACATGTTTAACTAAGTGAACAATTTTCTCCTTACTCCATGGATCATCTTGATGGAAGATGTCATTGTTCCTATCCCTCCAAATCCACCAAAAGGCCGCTGCAAAGAGAAACTCATTTTTGTTGAGGTTAGAACGAATCCAAGACACAAAATTCAAACTAGAGTCCTCAACGGTCATTCCCAAGTTTAAGCTAATCCAAATCTGACGAGCTTTTTGGCAAGTCCTAAAGCAATATTCTAGAGCAAGATAATATCTCTGACAAAAATAAGAAGTAGCAAGATCTCTTTGAAACCGATAACTAGCTATGAAAACTCCGTTGTTGAGGCAAAGTTAGAGCAGACACTTTATCTTCTCCGGTATTCTCAAGCACCAAAGCCAAAGCCAATTTTCATTATCATTCCATCCAATTTTCTTCTTCAATAGCCATTCATACCCACATTTAGTCGAGTATGTGAGAGTATTTGAGTTTGTCAAAAACCAACCTATTTTATCTCCTGCCTGCTTGATAGGATCAAAGAGTATCAAATCAAGTTTAACTTCTTCCAGAATCATTGTGCAAAGAATATCCCACCGCCAATGTCCATGGTACTAGACATCTTCTAGTTTCAAGTGAGAATAAAAAATGTGCACAAAAAGAACCAAAGGAGCTAGCGTTCCACATGGTCGCCAAGCATGATACCAAAAGGATTGAGACATCTTGCCTGTACACCAATCAAAACTATCACAAAACTTTTCTATTGTCTTATAAATCGCTCGCCAAGTGCTTGAAACATTATTAGAAAAATTGGGTGAAAAGCAAGAACTCCCAAGAAAATATTTTGCCAACATAATTTTTACCCAAAGCTTATCTTTATTATGCAGTAATTGCCAAACAAGCTTTCCTAATAAAGCAAAATTTACATATTGGGTATCTGATAAACCCATATTTTATGATATATTTTGTGCTTAATTTGAGTGATTTATCCAATCCTTCACCCACTTATTCATATTAATTGCATGGTTTTACCTCTCCTTCCTTATTATGTGATGTATATGAAAAACATGTTTCCTATGCTTTAAAACTAATTATTTTAATTACCTTTAATTCCATTCGATGCCGTGACTAGTGTGTTGAGTAGTTTCAGATCTTCTAAGGCAGGAATGACTTAAAGGATGGAAAGGAAACATACAAAAATGGAAGGAAAGCACAAAATAGAGTTTCTAAAGAAACTGGCATCCACGCGATCGCATGGACGACGCGGACGCATGCCAAGCGCGAATCAACAGCGACGCGGCCGCATGACTGATGCGACCGCGCGCCTTAAACAAAACACATATGACGCGGCCGCATGATTGACGCGACCGCGTGACAAGAAAAGCTCCAAATGACGCGACCGCGTGACCCACGCGGACGCGTGACAGAGGCCACGCACCAGAAATTGCAGAAAACGCTCCCAGCGAATTCTGAGGCCCTTTTGGCCCAAATCCAAGTCCAGAAGGCATAGACCAGAGGTTATGAAGTGAGGGAATGCATCCATTCAGAGAGAGCTCGCCAATTTAGTTACTTTCCATGATTTAGATTTAGTTTTGAGAGAGGTTCTCTCCTCTCTCTCTTAGGATTTAGGACTTCTCTTAGTTTTAGGAGTGACTCTCAATCCTAGGTTTAATGTTCCTTTACTTTAAGCTTCCCTTTCACTTTTATTCATTCCATTACTTTAGTTGATTATTTACTTTTGCAAGTTAATTTATGAATTCTTCTATGTTCCAGATTATTTGAATTAATGTTATTTGAGGTATTTCAGTTTAATATTGCTCTCTATTATTTGTGTTACTGTTATTCCCAATTTGAAGATATTTTTATTCCAGTAGATTTATTTATTTTTCCCTTTTGGTCTTGGTTAAGAAATCAGTAACTCAGGAGTTATCGTAGCTCAACATAATTGATAACTGTTATCTTTGCTAGTTGAATTGACTTTTAATAATCCCAATCTTTTCTTAGGAAATAAATAGGATTCGAAGGTCAGACTAATTAGTCTCTTGACTTTCCTTTGCTTTAGCAAAGGTTAACTAAGTGGAGTTAAGATTCAATCTTCTTTATTATTGAGAAGGATAACTAATTTGGACTTTCAATTTCTCATACCTTACCAAAAGTTTGCTTTACAGTATTTATTTATTTTAATTGCCATTTAAATTACTTATTCCTCACTCTCAACCCCGATTTACAATCTCCATAGCCAATAATAAGAACATACTTCCCTGCAGTTCCTTGAGAAGACGACCCGAGATTTGAATACTTCGGTTAACAATTTTAAAGGGGTTTGTTACTTGTGACAACCAAAACGTTTGTACGAAGGGATTTCTGTCGGTTTAGAGACTATATCTACAACGCGACTGTTTTTATGAAATTCTTTACTGGCAAAAAGCCCGACGTCAAAATGGCGCTGTTGCCAGGGAACTGCTAATGTGTGCCTTATTATTGGTTATTGTAAATATTTTTCTTTTACTTAATTCTGCTTTTCATTTTTAATTTTATTTGCTACTATGAACTCTCACCCCTCTCGCTTTGAGTTTGGTTCTAACTTTGTTGAAGGAAATAGAAGCCACAGCAGGAATATGCATCAAGGTCAGACCAATCAAGGATGGATGGAGCCAAGAGGATCTAATCAACCCTTTAGGCAACAACACCCTCCAAGATATCATGGACAACGACCATTATACAATGCACACCCAGCTGATAAATATGGTGGACAACTTTGTAACTACCAACAAGCCCCACCCCGTGCCTATAGACCACCCTCTCAACATAACCTCGAACCACCACACTCACAAGCTTCTCTTCACCATTCGCCACCGCATGATCCCTATTTACCCCAGTTCCAATCCAATCACTCCCAAGCACCACCACTTTCCTATGTATCATGTCCAAATCCATCACCCCGAGAATCAGAGGTTCGCCTCAAGGAAACAGTAAATAAACTTCAAACAACCATTCGACAACTAGAGCAAGTAGTAATTCAATTAGCTTCTAGACGTTCGAACATTCAAGGACCAACCACAGCCCCATGTGGACAATCTAATGAAGAGCGTAGCATGAAGGAGATACTAGAAACTCCAGTGGACAAGACAGAGCATGAATTCGTACTAGAACAAGTGGAAGAAGCTGTCATTGTACAAGAAGAAGAGTTGGTTGAAGATCTAGGAGATGCTGAACCTCCATGGGAGTCCAAAGCTGAGGAGAACTCCGTCAAGGACGTTACAGTTGATGCTAAGGAGAATAGTGCACAATTCCCAAGGCAAGTCGTTTATGAAGAACTAGACGGAATAACCCAGGACACAAATTCCCTTGATGATGATAGTCATAAGTCAAGCTCTCTTAGTAATGAACTTGCATCCGCAAGTGAATTCTCTGAGATCGAAGAATCTTTCCCAAATGAATACAAAGATGATGCAGAGGTAGATTTCTCTCAACCTCCAGTCTATGACTCAAGTGATGAGGAAGACATAGAAGACTTTGACCAGGACACAGATACATTTGAAGAATCTTGCAAGGAAGTGGAGGAATTCACAGAAGAGTACAAGGGAGTAGAACTTACAGAACCACCGGAAACACCTACCCCAAGGCCATTACCACCCAATACAAGCTTCAAGTGGGTACAATCCTTAGCCTTTAACTTTACTTTTTCACTTGAATACGGTTTGCTTGAAACAGATGGCCAGCTTAGAGCTCTCTGCGGCTTTAAAAGTAAGAGGGGAATGGCTCGTACTCAGAGCTGGTGCATAAGGTTCAATAAGGTTCCACGCTTCGAATCGAAGTGCACGGATTGGTCTCATGCTCAATCGAACGGATCACGGAGAACGTTTGGTCACCATGGTGAGAATCTACTTTTTAAACCGCCCGGATGGAAAAATGTAGATCAAGACGGAGGCGGATTTAAAAACAAGGCTTGGGATCATGGATTCTATTCTGACATTCGTCACCCCGGGAGCCTGAGACTCTGTTTGAAGCTGCTCAGGAGCTTTCAATGCCTAGTTTGGGACCCCAGAGGCTATTAGCATTCCAAGCATTGGTGGAGATTTTTGGATGAATTTAAACACAAGCCGCCATAACAGGAAGCTCATCTAATGTCCAACTTAAGGACTTTAACTAAAAGTGCTAGGTGGGAGACAACCCACCATGGTATGATCATTCCTTTTGCTCCTTTAATTTTATTTAGTTTTGTTTGTTTTTGAGTTTTATTTTATTTTGCTAAACCTGGAATCATGTATAGCATTCACATTAAGCATTGCATTCTGCATTGTGCATAAAAAAAAAAGGGTGCGCGACGCGACCGCATCACTCATGCGATCGCGTCATATTGCAAAAAACACTACCCACGTGACCGCGTCATCCATGCGGTCGCGCGATATGGAAATCGGCGTAAGGATCCAATGTCCAGAAAGTTGGGCTGGAATCGTGCGGCCATTGTGCGTTTTGCACAAGATGCCCACGCGATCGCGTGCCCCATGCGATCGCGTCACTTGCACACAACCAATCCCACGCGACCGCGTGAGTGACGCAATCGCGTCGCATGGATTGCACAACACCCCAAAAGGAGATAGAGAGTTGCGCTGAAACGACGCTGGATTCGTGCGTTTAGCACAATTTCCAGCGACGCGATCGCATGCCCCAGGCGATCGCATCATTCCCTCTTTTTACCCCTTCCATGCGATCGCGCGACCCACGCGATTGCGTCAGCCCCGTTTCACCCCAGCCACGCGACCGCGTGCCCCACGCAATCGCGTGGATTCAAATATACTAACCCCCAGCCACGCGAACCCTATCCATCGCCCCCCGAACCCTTCTCTTCCCTCTCTTCTCTCCAACACACCACCACCACCCAGCCACCACCACCGCCACCGCCAGACCCCGCCGCCACCTACCCACCTCCCTCCTTCCCCCTTCTTTCTTCTTCTTTCTTCTTCTTCCCCCCTAACCGCCACTGCCCACGCCGCGCCACCACCCACCACCGCCGCCGTCACCGCCGCCCTGCCCAGCAACAACCACCCACACCCCTTCCTTTCCCTACCCCCTACCCCCAGTACCCCTACTTTCCCTCCCTGCCCCCCGAACAACCGTACCCACCGCCGCACCGCCCTTCTCCGCCGCGCCAGACGCCGTCACCACCATCCCCAGCCACCTTTCTGCCCCACTCTCCTCATTCGCCTACCAGGTTCCGACGAACGCCACCCTTCTATCCTTCGTCGTTAATTCATATTTTTCCTATTTTTGTTCATCATTAGGCTAGTTAGATATGCATGTTGTAGTGGATTTTAGGATGTTAGGTAGCCTAGGATGTGGTTAGTGGATTTAGGTCTGTTTAATTGCGTTGTTCCTGTTTCTTGTTTCATTATTTTCGCAATTCTGCTGTTACTGTGATGATTGTAATATTCATATGCTGTAATTTCTTGTTTCATGTTGCTCTTTACTCTGAATTTTCATGTTTATATTTCTTATATGTAATTGCAGCTTTATTTTTGATTCATATGAACTATTTGACTGCTGTTTCTTTTCCAGGACAATCCAATTTTAGCCGAAATGCTGCCCAAATTTCTGTAAAATATTTTCATTCATGTTTTGGTTTTGGCATTTTGAAATCTGCTTTCCTCTGCTTTACCCAAACCCATTCATGAATGCCAGGGCACGCATTCTTATTCTCTTTGATTTCCTGGTTCATATATTGCATTTTCGATGTTTGATTCCAATTTTTGTTATCTCTATATCTATTTGAATCAGCATCAACCTGTTTTCCTTGTTTGGTTATGAGTTACTTATAGTTCCTACCTGTGAATCCTTGTTACTTGGAATATTTTCATTATGCCACTTACTTTAACCCACTTTTCACTAATTCCCTAATTTTAACTTTCTAAACTCTTTTTTAATTCTAACCAACCTAACCTTTCAAACTTCTCTTCTGATTTTCTTTCACTTTCTTTTAACCTTCTAACCATGGCATAATGATAATTTTTCTATTTAACATGAATTCAATTACATTTTGGATTGTGAATTCTTCTTTTCGGACTTTTAACTCCTATACAATCCTTAATGCACATTTACTTAACTCATTTTCCTTATCCTATTGCTTCTTTGCCACTTTGTGTTTTCTTTTACTATTTGCCTATTTGTTTTCCTATTTTTATTATATCCTGGTTTTCTTTTTTTTTTCTTTTTCAGGATGTCAGATTCCCAGAGAAAAGGAAAAGGAAAGGCTACCACGGACAAACATAAAAGAGGAGAATCATCTATGTCTATCATAGATCTAATGCATGATGCCTCCTGGCGGGAGAAACACTTTACCCCGCAGGAGAAGGCTGACCAACTTCTTCCTGCCACTGATCCAATAAAATTTGCAACCGATACTGTGAGCTAAAGTATCCGGTGTTTGCAACCTCCAGGAACCTATACCTGGAAAGGACCTTGAAGATCCCAGAAGAACTCCAATAATACACCTCTGACCAGATCAAACAAAGAGGCTGGTTCTTCATGGAGAGACCTCTGACTGAGGTCAATGCATCTTGGGTTAGAGAATTCTACTGCAATTACTTAAAGACCTCCCTAGATGCAGTGAACCTCAGAGGGAAGCAGATTCTGGTCACTGAAGATGCAATTGAAGATGTTCTGAAGCTTCTGCCTAAATCTGATCAGCCGGATGGTTATCAGAAAGCTGAGGAAGACATGCGCTTTATGAAGTTTGATTGGGATGCAGTCAAGGCGAGGATTGCCCTTGACCCGACCGTTCCTTGGATCATGGGTCAGAACACCACGATGCCCAAGGGAATCAAGCGGGCGTACTTGAATGATGAGGCTCGGCTATGGCATCAGATACTTAGCAACTTCATTATGCCGAGTACTCATGAGACGGATATACCAGCCGCTATGATCACCCTCCTTTGGTGTGTGATGGAGGGTAAGGACTTGTACCTGCCACGCTTTATCCGGTTCTACATGGCCAGGGTCCACGTCCGAGGCACTCTTCCTTTTCCCTATTTGGTTACACAGCTGGGCCGTCGAGCTGACGTGCCTTGGGAGGATACCGATGATAGGCCACCTGCTGCAGAATGCAAGAAGATTATCCCGCACAGCAGGAACTTTCTGGCCTTGGGCTATAGACCTCCAGTCCTTACTGCTCCTGGTGACACTGCCACACCATTTGCCGGCCCCTCTTCCTCTACAGCTACACCTGCCACCACCACTGCACCTCCACCTGCCCCAGAGCCCATCTATCATCTAGTGCACCGCCTGTTTTGACGGCTTGACCAGATGGAGCATCGCAACAAGCGACAATATGAGCACCTGAAACTGATGATACGTGATGAGCGGATAATTCATACGCTTTTTGGCATTGTTTTTAGTATGTTTTTAGTATATTTTAGTTAGTTTTTATTATGTTTTTATTAGTTTTTAAATAAAAATCACTTTTCTGGACTTTACTATGAGTTTGTGTGTTTTTCTGTGATTTCAGGTATTTTCTGGCTGAAATTGAGGGACCTAAGCAAAAATCTGATTCAGAGGCTGAAAAAGGACTGCAGATGCTGTTGGATTCTGACCTCTCTGCACTCAAAGTGAATTTTCTAGAGCTACAAAAGCCCAATTGGCGCGCTCTCAATTGCGTTGGAAATTAGACATCCTGGGCTTTCCACCAATATGTAATAGTCCATATTTTTTCCGAGATTTGATGGTCCAAACAGGCGTTCCAAGTCAGCTCAAGAATTCTGGCGTTTAACTCCAAAACTGGCACAAAAGCTGGAGTTAAACACCCAAACTGGCACAAAAGCTGGCGTTTAACTCCAAGAAAAATCTCTACACATGGAGGCTTCAATGCTCAGCCCAAGCACACACCAAGTGGGCCCGGAAGAAGATTTCTACATTAATTTCTGATTTCTGTAAACCCTAGGCTACTAGTTCTCTATAAATAGGACCTTTTGCTATTGTATTTTCACACCTTTTCATATAATTTTGATCTTTGAGAGTCTTATGCACGTTTGGAGGCTGGCCTCATGGCCATGCCTAGACCTTGTTCTTATGTATTCTCAACGGTGGAGTTTCTACACACCATAGATTAAGGTGTGGAGCTTTGCTGTTCTTCATGAATTAATACAAGTACTATTGTTTTTCTATTCAACTCAAGTCTATTTCTTCTCTAAGATATTCATTCGTTCTTCAACTTGATGAATGTGATGATCCGTGACACTCATCATCATTCTCACCTATGAACACGTGTCTGACAACCACCTCTGTTCTACTAGCAATGGCTTGAATGCGTATCTCTTGGGTTTCTGATCTAAGATTGGAACCTTCGTGGTATAGGCTAGAATTATTGGCGGCCATTCCTGAGATCCAGAACATCTAAACCTTGTCTGTGGTATTCTGAGTAGGATCTGGGAAGGGATGACTGTGACGAGCTTCAAACTCGCGATTGTGGGGCGTGTGACAGACGCAAAAGGATCAATGGATCCTATTCCGACATGATCGAGAACCGACAGCTGATTAGCCGATGTTGTGACAGAGCATCAGGACCATTTTCACTGAGAGGATGGGATGTAGCCATTGACAACGGTGATGCCCAACATAAAGCTTGCCATGGAAAGGAGTATGAATGATTGGAAGAAGGCAATAGGAAAGCAGAGGTTCAAGGGGAACAAAGCATCTTCATACGCTTATCTGAAATCCACCAATGAATTACATAAGTATCTCTATCTTTATTTTATGTTTATTTTCATTACCTTAAACTCCATAACCATTTGAATCCGTCTGACTAAGATTTACAAGATGACCATAGCTTGCTTCAAGCCGACAATCTCCGTGGGATCGACCCTTACTCACGTAAGGTTTATTACTTGGACGACCCAGTGCACTTGCTGGTTAGTTGTGCGGAATTGTGACAAAGTGTGATTCCCGTTTGAGAGCTCCAATTCTATTGGCGCCATTGTTGATGATCACAATTTCGTGCACCAAGTTTTTGGCACCGTTGCCGGGGATTGTTCGAGTTTGGACAACTGACGGTTCACCTTGTTGCTTAGATTAGGTATCTTTTCTTCAGAATTTTTAAGAATGAATTCTAGAGCTTCAAGGTAATGTTCTTATCATCACAAAAGCTGATTGATTCTCATCAATTTAGCTATTGAATGTAATGTCCTGCTGAAGCTTAGCCAAACATGTCTAATCCTTTTTAGACTGAAGCTTTAGACTAACATTGCATGATTCCTGGAATTCTTATTAAAAGTTTTGATTCTCTTTATTTTCTTTTCTACATAATTTTTGAAAAAATACAAAAAAATTTTAAAATCATAAAACCAAAAATATTTTATGTTTCTTGTTTGAGTCTATTGTCTAATTTTAAGTTTGGTGTCAATTGCATGTTTCTGTTCTTCTTGCATTTTTCGAATTCATGCATGTTCTTCATTGATCTTCAAGTTGTTCTTGATGATTTCATTGCTCTGATCTTTAAATTCTCTTGTTTTGTGTGTTTTGTGGTTTCTCATATGCATTCTCAATTTGTTAGTGTCTTTTATATGAAAATTTTTAAGTTTGGTGTCCTGCATGCATTATTTATTTTATCTTAGTTGCATTCTTATTATTTTTCATCATTAAAAATTCAAAAATATTTTCAAAATTGTGTCTTTTCAAGTCAATAATACAGAGAATTGAAGATTCAGAACATTCAGCAGAGGAATCAAACAGAAAAAGCTGGGTGTTCAAAACGCCCAGTGAAGAAGGAAAACTGGCGTTTAAACGCCAGCCAGGGTACCTGGCTGGGCGTTTAACGCCCAAAAAGGTAGAGATTTGGTCGTTAAACGCCAGAATGGGCACCATTCTGGTCGTTTAACGCCAAGATGACACTAGAGGGAAGATTTTGTTTTTAATTCACATTTTTTTCAAGTTTTCATAATTTTTCAAAATCAAATCTTTTTCAAATCATATCTTTTCAATCATATCTCATTCAAAATTAATTTCTTTCCATTTTATATTTATTTTTACTATTTTCAAAAATCCTTGCTTCAATTCAAGATTTACTTCAAAAATTTTCAAGTTGTTACTTGCCTATTAAGAAAGGATCAAATTTTAAATTTTAGAATCATATCTTTTAATTTCTTATTAGTCAAGTAATCAACTTTAGTTTTAAAATTTTCTTTTTTTAATTTGATTTTCAATCATATCTTTTCAATCATATCTTTTCAATCACATCTTTTTCAAAATTAATTTTCAATCATATCTTTTTAAATTCTGATTTCAAAATCTTTTTCAAAAATCACTTAATTTCTTTCCCAAACTTAATTTTCGAAAATCTCAATCAAATTTTCAAAATTTTCTTTTTATTATTTCAAAATATTTTTAATTTATTTTCGAAAATTCTCCCCCTCTTTTCACATCCTTCTATTTAAGGGACTAACACTCCTCCTCAAGGTGCAATTCGAACCCTATTTCTTTAATAAGTTTGAATTCTCTCATCTCTACCTCCTCCTTCTATTCTTCTTTTCCTCTGACACCTCAAGGAATCTCTATACTGTGACATAGAGGATTCCCTACTTTCTTGTTCTCTTCTCTTTCATATGAGCAGGAACAAAGATAAAGGCATACTTGTTCAAGCTGATCCTGAACCTGAAAGGACCTTGAAGAGAAAGCTAAGAGAAGCAAAAGTACAATTCTCTCTAGAGGGCCTAACAGAGCTTTTCAAGGAAGAAGAAACCATGGCAGCCGAAAACAACAATGCCAACAATGCAAGGGAGGTGCTTGGTAACTTTACTGCACTTACTCCTGACTTCTATGGGAGAAGCATCTCAATCCCTACCATTGGAGCAAACAACTTTGAGCTTAAGCCTCAATTAGTTTCTCTAATGCAACAGAATTGTAAGTTTCATGGACTTCCATTGGAAGATCCTCATCAGTTCTTAGCTGAATTCTTGCAAATCTGTGACACTGTCAAGACCAATGGGGTTAACCCTGAAGTCTACAGACTTATGCTCTTTCCTTTTGCTGTAAGAGACAGAGCTAGGACATGGTTGGATTCACAACCTAAAGAAAGCCTGAACTCTTGGGAAAAGCTAGTTAATGCCTTCTTGGCAAAGTTTTTTCCACCTCAAAAATTGAGCAAGCTTAGAGTGGAAGTCCAAACCTTCAGACAGAAGGAAGGTGAATCCCTCTATGAAGCTTGGGAGAGATACAAGCAATTGATCAGAATGTGCCCTTCTGACATGCTTTCAGAATGGAGCATCATAGGAATCTTCTATGATGGTCTGTCTGAACTATCCAAGATGTCATTGGATAGCTCTGCTGGAGGATCTCTTCATCTGAAGAAGACGCCTGCAAAAGCTCAAGAACTCATTGAAATGGTTGCAAATAACCAATTCATGTACACCTCTGAAAGGAATCATGTGAATAATGGGATAGCTCAGAAGAAAGGAGTTCTTGAGATTGATACTCTGAATGTCATATTGGCTCAGAATAAAATATTGACCCAACAAGTCAATATGATTTCTCAGAGTCTGTCTGGAATGCAAGCAGCAACAGGCAGTACTAAGGAAGCTTCCTCTGAAGAAGAAGCTTATGATCCTGAGAATCCAGCAATGGAAGAGGTGAATTACATGGGAAAACCCTATGGAAACACCTATAACCCTTCATGGAGAAATCATCCAAATCTCTCATGGAAGGATCAACAGAGACCTCAACAAGGTTTCAACAACAATAATGGTGGAAGAAACAGGTTTAGCAATAGCAAGCCTTTTCCATCATCTTCTCAGCAACAGACAGAGAATTCTAAGCAGAGTCCCTCTGACTTAACAACCATTATCTCTGATCTAATCAAAACCACTCAAAGTTTCATGACTGAAACAAGGTCCTCCATTAGAAATTTGGAGGCACAAGTGGGTCAGTTGAGTAAGAAAATTACTGAACTCCCTCCTAGCACTCTCCCTAGCAATACAGAAGAGAATCCAAAAAGAGAGTGCAAGGCCATAACCACATCCCACATGGCCGAAAATGGAGAGGAGGAAGAGGCAGTGATTCCCACTGAGGAAGACCTCAATGGACGTCCACTGACCTCCAAGGAGTTCCCTAATGAGGAACCATGGGAATCTGAGGCTCACACTGAGACCATATAGATTCCATTGAATTTACTTCTGCCATTCATGAGCTCTGATGAGTATTCTTCCTCTGAAGAGGATGAAGATGTTACTGAAGAGCAAGTTGCTAAGTACCTTGGAGCAATCATGAAGCTAAATGCCAAGTTGTTTGGTAATGAGACTTGGGAGAATGAACCTACATTGCTCATCAAAGAACTGAATGACTTGACTAGGCAGAGATTATCTCAAAAGAGACAGGACCTTGGAAAGTTCTCAATCCCTTGTACCATAGGCACCATGACCTTTGAGAAGGCTCTGTGTGACCTAGGATCAAGCATAAACATTATGCCTCTCTCTGTAATGGAGAAGCTAGGGATCATTGAGGTACAAGCTGCTAAAATCTCACTAGAGATGGCTGACAATTCAAAGAAACAGGCTTATGGACTTGTAGAAGATGTCTTGGTAAAGGTTGAAGGCCACTACATCCCTGCTGACTTCATAATCCTAAAGACTGGGAAGTGCATGGATGAATCCATCATCCTTGGCAGACCCTTCCTAGCCACAGTAAAAGCTGTGATTGATGTTGACAGAGTAGAATTAATCATTCAAGTGAATGAAGACTCCCTTGTGTTTAAACCTTAAGGATATCCCTCTGTCACCATGGAGAGGAAGCATGAAGAACTTCTCTCAATACAGAGTCAAACAGAGCCCCCACAGTCAAACTCTAAGTTTGGTGTTGAACCTCCACATTCAAACTCTAAGTTTGGTGTTGGGAGGTTCCAACATTGCTCTGAATATCTGTGAGGCTCCATGAGAGCCATTGTCAAGCTATTGACATTAAAGAAGCACTTGTTGGGAGGCAACCCAATTTTTACTTATCTATGTTAAATTTCTATTTTCTATTGTTATTTTATGTTTTCTGTAGGTTGATGATCATGTGAAGTCACAAAAACAATTGAAAAATCAAAAACAAAGTGAAAAATAGAATGAAAATCAGAACACCCTAGAGGAGATAGTTACTGGCGTTTAAACGCCAGTAAAGGTAGCAGAATGGACGTTAAACGCCCAGTCTGGCACCATTCTGGGTGTTTAACGCCAGAAATGGGCACCAGGCTGGCGTTTAACGCCAGGAATGGGCAAGAAGCTGGCGTTAAACGCCAGAAATGGGCAGCAGCCTGGCGTTTAACGCCAGGATTGGCAGAAAGGGGCGTTTTGCACGCCACTTAGTGCAGGGATGAGATATCCTTGACACCTCAGGATCTGTGGACCCCACAGGATCCCCACCTACCCCACCACTCTCTCTCTTCTTCACCCATTCACCAATCACCTCAATAACTCTTCCCCAAAAACCACTCACCTATCAAATCCCACCATTCTCTTCACCACTCACATCCATCCTTCATAAAACCCCACCTACCTCACCATTCAAATTCAAACCACTTTCCCTCCCAAACCCACCCTCTATAGCCGAACCATACACACCCCTCTCACCCCTATATAAACCCATCTTCACTCCTTCATTTTCACACAACCTAAACAACACTTCTCCCCCTTGGCCGAATCACAAAGCCCACTCCATCTCCTCTATACTTCTTTTGCTCGAGGACGAGCAACCTTCTAAGTTTGGTGTGGTAAAAGCTAAATCTTTTTATTTTTCCATAACCATTTATGGCACCAAAGGCCGGAGAAACCTCTAGAAAGAGGAAAGGGAAGGCAAAAGCTTCCACCTCCGAGTCATGGGAGATGGAGAGATTCCTCTCAAGGGTGCATTAAGACCACTTCTATGAAGTTGTGCCCAAGAAGAAAGTGATCCCCGAGGTCCCTTTCAAACTCAAAAAGAATGAGTATCCGAAGACGAGGTTGGGAAGTTCTCACCAACCCCATTCAACAAGTCGGAATCTTAATGGTTCAAGAGTTCTATGCCAATGCATGGATCACCAAGAACCATGATCAAAGTGTGAACCCGGACCCTAAGAATTGGCTTACAATGGTCCGAGGGAAATACTTGGATTTTAGTCCGGAAAATGTAAGGTTGGCATTCAACTTGCCTATGATGCAAGGAGATGCACACCCCTACACTAGAAGGGTCAACTTTGATCAAAGGTTGGACCAAGTCCTCATGGACATATGTGAGGAGGGTGCTCAATGGAAGAGAGATTCAAGAGGGATGCCGGTTCAACTAAGAAGGCATGACCTTAAGCCCGTGGCTAGGGGATGGTTGAAGTTCATCCAACGCTCAATCATTCCCACTAGCAACCGGTCCGAAGCTACTATAGACCGGGCTATCATGATACATAGCATCATGATTGGAGAGGAAGTGGAAGTTCATGAGGTTATATCCCAAGAACTCTACAAAGTGGCGGATAAGTCCTCTCCTTTGGCAAGGTTAGCCTTTCCTCATCTCAGTTGTCACCTTTGTAATTCGGTTGGAATTGACATAGAGGGAGACATTCTCATTGATGAGGACAAGCCCATCACTAAGAAAAGGATGGAGCAAACAAGAGAACCTCATCAAGAGCATGAGGAAATTCCTCATCATGAAATCCCTGAGATACCTCAAGGGATGCATTTTCCTCCACAAAACTATTGGGAGCAAATCAACACATCCCTAGGAGAATTAAGTTCCAACATGGGACAACTAAGCGTGGAGCACCAAGAGCATTCCATCCTCCTCCATGGAATTAGAGAAGACCAAAGAACCATGAGAGAGGAGCAACAAAGGCAAGGAAGAGACATTGAGGAGCTCAAGCACTCCATAAGATCTTCAAGAGGAAGAACAAGCCATCACTAAGGTGGACCCGTTCTTTAATTTCCTTATTCTTTATTTTCTGTTTTTCGAAAATTGTGCTTTATGTTTATTTATGTTTGTGTCTTTATTACATGATCATTAGTGTCTAAGTGTCTATGCCTCAAAGCTATGAAAATGAATCCATCACCTTTCTTAAATGAAAAATGTTTTTAATTGAAAAAGAAAAAGAAGTGCATGAATTTCAAATTTTAAAACAGTTTAATTATTTTGATATGGTGGCAATACTATTGTTTTTCTGAATGAATGCTTGAACAGTGCATATTTTTGAATTTGATTGTTTATGAATGTTAAAATTGTTGGCTCTTGAAAGAATGAAAGGAAAAGGAGAAATGTTATCTGATGATCTGAAAAATCATAAAATTGATTCTTGAAGCAAGAAAAAGCAGTGAAAGGCTTGCAAAAAAAAAAAAAAAAGAAAAAAGAGAAGGGCAAAAAAAAAAGAAAGAAAGAAAGAAAAAGAAAAGCAAGCAGAAAAAGACAATACCCCTTTAAACCAAAAGGTAAGGGTGATAGAAAGGATCCAAGGCTTTGAGTATCAGTGGAAAGGAGGGCCCACAGGAATAAACTCCTAGCCTAAGCGGCTAAACCAAGCTGTCCCTAACCATGTGCTTGTGGCGTGAAGGTGTCAAGTGAAAACTTGAGACTGAGCGGTTAAAGTCGAGGTCCAAAGCAAAAAGAAGAGTGTGCTTAAGAACCCTGGACACCTCTAATTAGGGACTCTAGCAAAGATGAGTCACAATCTAAAAAGGTTCACCCAGTTATGTGTCTGTGGCATTTATGTAACCGGTGGTAATACTGGAAAACAAAGTGCTTAGGGCCACGGCCAAGACTCATAAAGTAGCTGTGTTCAAGAATCAACATACTTAACTAGGAGAATCAATAACACTATCTGGATTCTGAGTTCCTATAGATGCCAATCATTCTGAACTTCAAGGGATAAAGTGAGATGCCAAAACTGTTCAGAAGCAAAAAGCTAAAAGCCCCGCTCATCTAATTAATACTGATCTTCATAGATGTTTTTGGAATTCATTGTATATTCTCTTCTTTTTATCTTATTTGATTTTTAGTTGCTTGGGGACAAGCAACAATTTAAGTTTGGTGTTGTGATGAGCGGATAATTCATACGCTTTTTGGCATTGTTTTTAGTATGTTTTTAGTATATTTTAGTTAGTTTTTATTATGTTTTTATTAGTTTTTAAATAAAAATCACTTTTCTGGACTTTACTATGAGTTTGTGTGTTTTTCTGTGATTTCAGGTATTTTCTGGCTGAAATTGAGGGACCTGAGCAAAAATCTGATTCAGAGGCTGAAAAAGGACTGCAGATGCTGTTGGATTCTGACCTCCCTGCACTCAAAGTGAATTTTCTGGAGCTATAGAAGCCCAATTGGCGCGCTCTCAATTGCGTTGGAAAGTAGACATCCTGGGCTTTCCAGCAATATATAATAGTCCATACTTTGTTCGAGATTTGATGGCCCAAACAGGCGTTCCAAGTCAGCTCAAGAATTCTGGCGTTTAACTCCAAAACTGGCACAAAAGCTGGAGTTAAACGCCCAAACTGGCACAAAAGCTGGCGTTTAACTCCAAGAAAAGTCTCTACACATGGAAGCTTCAATGCTCAGCCCAAGCACACACCAAGTGGACCCGGAAGAAGATTTCTGCATTAATTTCTGATTTCTGTA
Organism: Arachis hypogaea; assembly: GCF_003086295.3. Classification (NCBI taxonomy): domain Eukaryota; kingdom Viridiplantae; phylum Streptophyta; class Magnoliopsida; order Fabales; family Fabaceae; genus Arachis; species Arachis hypogaea. Next base: position 20,451,202 of record NC_092047.1, read on the forward strand.
AACCCTAGGCTACTAGTTCTCTATAAATAGGACCTTTTGCTATTGTATTTTCACACCTTTTCATATACTTTTGATCTTTGAGAGTCTTATGCATGTTTGGAGGCTGGCCTCACGGCCATGCCTAGACCTTGTTCTTATGTATTCTCAACGGTGGAGTTTCTACACACCATAGATTAAGGTGTGGAGCTCTGCTGTTCTTCATGAATTAATACAAGTACTATTGTTTTTCTATTCAACTCAAGTCTATTTCTTCTCCAAGATATTCATTCGTTCTTCAACTTGATGAATGTGATGATCCGTGACACTCATCATCATTCTCACCTATGAACACGTGCCTGACAACCACCTCTGTTCTACTAGCAATGGCTTGAATGCGTATCTCTTGGGTTTCTGATCTAAGATTGGAACCTTCGTGGTATAGGCTAGAATTATTGGCGGCCATTCCTGAGATCCGGAACGTCTAAACCTTGTCTGTGGTATTCTGAGTAGGATCTGGGAAGGGATGACTGTGACGAGCTTCAAACTCGCGATTGTGGGGCGTGTGACAGACGCAAAAGGATCAATGGATCCTATTCAGACATGATCGAGAACCGACAGCTGATTAGCCGATGTTGTGACAGAGCATCAGAACCATTTTCACTGAGAGGACGGGATGTAGCCATTGACAATGGTGATGCCCAACATAAAGCTTGCCATGGAAAGGAGTATGAATGATTGGAAGAAGGCAATAGGAAAGCAGAGGTTCAAGGGGAACAAAGCATCTTCATACGCTTATCTGAAATCCACCAATGAATTACATAAGTATCTCTATCTTTATTTTATGTTTATTTTCATTACCTTAAACTTCATAACCATTTGAATCCACCTGACTGAGATTTACAAGATGACCATAGCTTGCTTCAAGCCGACAATCTCCGTGGGATCGACCCTTACTCACGTAAGGTTTATTACTTGGACGACTCAGTGCACTTGCTGGTTAGTTGTGCGGAATTGTGACAAAGTGTGATTCACATTTGAGAGCTCCAATTCTATTGGCGCCATTATTGATGATCACAATTTCGTGCACCAATACGCTCTGGCGACATCCCCTCCGAGCCTGACACACCATCCAAGGCATCTGAGGAGGAGGCAGATGCGCCCGAGGCTGCACCCCATCCACAGCAGGAGGCAGCGCAAGCAGGCCCCCAGCAGGCAACATCACATCAGGAGGCTCCACCTCAGATTTAGGCTGTAGACCCCGAGATCCATATCCAGTCAGCACCTCCTCTGCAACAGGCTGATTATCAGACCACCACCACAGAGACCCCAGCTACCCACCATTCCAGTGTGACACCCCTTCACACCCTGCTTGAGTGAGCATCGGGGACGATGCTACATTTTAAGTGTGGGGAGGTCGCCATCTCTGGCGTTCTTTTTTTGGTGAACCACTACATACTCTTTTTATTTATTTTGCTATTTTTCTATATTTTTCTTTTTATTTCTATTTTGCAGTACTTATACATTGCTATTTTCATGTATTTATACTCTATTTCTGCATTTTGCATTTTTAGTTCATATTTTAGCCACTTAGTTTAGTTGCAATTCTAACTTATTAGTTATAGAAATTGTGGATTGATTAGTATAGTTTACCCTTTTTAGCATAAGATAACTCGGAATAGATTGAAAAGAAAAAGGAAGTAAACTAGAGACTTTAACAGAATCAAAACAACCCACACCTTGTATATATAGCATTACATGTTAGTTAGTTAACAACATTTCATCAAGGAGAAACACTAGAACTTTAAAGCCACCTTAAGTTTTACATTGAGAATAATGAGAATTTTTTACTAAACCTGCATGACATACATAACTGATAAATGATTTTTGAGCTAGAGAACACACAGCCTGTGAGTTTTAAGCTTAATTGTATGGTTACATTCAAACCATAATATTTTATTCCTGTCTGTTCCGCCCTTCTTGTTTATTCTGGTGTTCTTTACTTTGTTTTAATCTATATGTCCGATTATAGAATAGAAATACATACCAAGAGAGTGATTGAGGCCATTATTTGATTTTAGCTCACTTATCCCAAAATAGCCTACCCTTTACATCACCCTTGTTAGCCCCTTGAGCCTTTAAACCCCCTTTTATTCTATCAGCCACATTACTAGCCTTAAGCAGAAAGACAAAATAAAAATCCCAAGTTGAATCCTTGGTTAGCTTAAGATAGGAAGTATGTATGGTTTAAATGTGGGAAAACATATTGGGAACATGGATGATAAAAACAAAAGGTAGAAAAGTTGAAAAGAATAAAATAACTCAAATAAAAAGTTTTGGGAAGCATGCTCATGTAAAATCAAAATAATTGAATTACCATGTGCATTAAAAAAAAGTGTTATGAATAAAGGGGATACAAAAAGAATTCCCCAATTATGAAATAAAGCAATGCACATGGGATAAAAATAAATATTGAGATATGAGCATGTAACATCAAAAGTGAGAAAATATGGAAAATAGGTAAAGAAGCTTTGATTTAGAAAGTATGTATGTTAGGTGAGATCTTAGTCTAATTAAGGATTCACTTATTAGCTCACTTAGCCTTATACATATACCCTTACCTTTACCTTGGCCCCATTACAACCTTACTTAAGACCTCATGATTTTTGGTATGACTATATTCTATGATTGTTGATTGGTTAGATGAAGAACAAAGTTATAGAAAGTAAGAATAAAAAGAAGAATAGAGTGATTAACCCAAGAAACACTGAGTGATTAGAGAGTAAACACAAAATCCAGTGAGGGTTCAATAGCTCATTAACATTTATCTCTGTTTAAATTATTAATTGTCCTGCAAGTTTTTAAAATGTTTTTCTCTCCCATCTCAATTGTAAAGGCACTTCATCACTATCTACGGCTTGGCTATATATATACATGACTCCTTGAGAATGTGAATTAATTTAACTACATGCAAGCTTTATATTCAAGTGAATAAAAATTAGAATTGCATAATGCATCATTCATCTAGGTAGTTGCATTTAGATTAGATTGCATTACATGACATTCCATCACTTTAACCTTACTTTTTACCTTGGATTTAGCATGAGGACATGCTATTGTTTAAGTGTGGGGAGGTTGATAAACCCATATTTTATGATATATTTTGTGCTTAATTTGAGTGATTTATCCATTCCTTCACCCACTTATTCATATTAATTGCATGGTTTTACTTCTCCTTCCTTATTATGTGATGTATGTGAAAAACACGTTTCCTATGCTTTAAAACTAATTATTTTAATTATCTTTAATTCCATTCGATGTTGTGACTAGTGTGTTGAGTAGTTTCAGATCTTCTAAGGCAGGAATGACTTAAAGGATGGAAAGGAAACATACAAAAATGGAAGGAAAGCACAAAACGGAGTTTTTAAAGAAACTGGCATCCACGCGATCGCATGGACGACGCGGACGCATGCCAAGCGCGAATCAATAGCGACGCGGCCGCATGACTGATGCGACTGCGCGCCTTAAGCAAAACACATATGACGCGGCCGCATGACTGACGCGACCGCGTGACAAGAAAAGCTCCAAATGACGCGAGCACGTGACCCACGCGGACGCGTGACAGAGGCCACGCACCAGAAATTGCAGAAAACGCTCCCAGCGAATTCTGAGGCCCTTTTTGGCCCAAATTCAAGTCCAGAAGGCATAGACCAGAGGTTATGAAGTGAGGGAATGCATCCATTCAGAGAGAGCTCGCCAATCTAGTTACTTTCCATGATTTAGATTTAGTTTTGAGAGAGGTTCTCTCCTCTCTCTCTCTTAGGATTTAGGACTTCTCTTAGTTTTAGGAGTGACTCTCAATCCTAGGTTTAATGTTCCTTTACTTTAAGCTTCCCTTTCACTTTTATTCATTCCATTACTTTAGTTGATTATTTACTTTTGCAAGTTAATTTATGAATTCTTCTATGTTCCAGATTATTTGAATTAATGTTATTTGAGGTATTTTAGTTTAATATTGCTCTCTATTATTTGTGTTACTGTTATTCCCAATTTGAAGATATTTTTATTCCAGTAGATTTATTTATTTTCCCCTTTTGGTCTTGGTTAAGAAATCAGTAACTCAGGAGTTATCTTAGCTCAACATAATTGATAACTGTTATCTTTGCTAGTTGAATTGACTTTTAATAATCCCAATCTTTTCTTAGGAAATAAATAGGATTCGAAGGTCAGACTAATTAGTCTCTTGACTTTCCTTCACTTTAGCAAAGGTTAACTAAGTGGAGTTAAGATTCAATCTTCTTTAAGTGCGGAGGGAGAGAACGGTGCAATTGCCCCAGACCAAGTCTCATCCCCCTACTCCAAAGGGCTTCACACTTTGGGAGTTCCTTCTACTTGACCAGCTTATTCGGATTTGAATTACCAGCCCCCTATAGGTATTGTCTTCCAATCAGTGGGTTCATGTCGCACAGAAAGCGAGACCTAAGAAGGAGGCTGTAGGAGAGAGAGAGTCCAGCATAACTGAAATCATCTAAGCTGATCTTTTTATTTTTATAGTTTTCTCTTTTCTCCTACCTTCCGAAGAATAACACATCTACATTAACACTCTCTAATTTTCTGAAAGGTAACTATCTCAATTTCATATATCATTAGCTATCAAGCCAAGAAGCAAGCCAAGCAAGGTATGAAATCGCTCGACGGGACTGACGGCGAGGAATTGAATTATTGAGAAGGATAACTAATTTGGACTTCCAATTTCTCATACCTTACCAAAAGTTTGTTTTACAGTATTTATTTATTTTAATTGCCATTTAAATTATTTGTCATACTTATTCCTCACTCTCAACCCCAATTTACAATCTCCATAGCCAATAATAAGAACATACTTCCCTGCAGTTCCTTGAGAAGATGACCCGAGGTTTGAATACTTCGGTTAACAATTTTAAAGGAGTTTGTTACTTGTGACAACCAAAACGTTTGTACGAAGGGATTTCTGTCGGTTTAGAGACTATATCTACAACGCGACTGTTTTTATGAAATTCTTTACTGGCAAAAAGGCCGACGTCAGTATCTCTAATTGCTAAGCCTCCATATTTTCTTGGAGTGACAACTTTGCTCCACTTGACCAAATTTACCCTTAATCTTTATTTAATAATGCTTCCTTAATATTTTTGCTTATGAAACTTATATTATTCACTTTAGAATAATTTATGCTTTATTGTGTAGTTTTTTTAGTCGTTTTGTCTCGTTATTAATAATAATAATTCAATGTAATTCAACAAATAAAAATAAAAAATAATAATAATTAAAATAATTAAATTAGTTGAAATAATAAATAAATAGATTAGTTACTTCTAATACATTTAACATAGAGCTCTAACACATTTAAGAAAGAGAATGTGGTGCAAAAACTAGTTGATAGTAGTATAGAAAAAGTTATTAATTTAAAATTGAAAATTTGAATGGTTATAATTATAAATCATCAAAATCAATCTAAATAATAAAATATATCAATTTTTATTTATAGAAATATTTTTTACATACAAGTTATTTTTCGATATAAGTTTATAGAAATCTCTTTAATCTAATTCACTTCACGCGCCACTATCTAACCAAATTTTCAATCAACGGACGAATATATAACTGCCTTTTTTGAAAGGATTTCGTTTTCTTTTTTGAATTTTATCAGCGTTTTCGATCTACGTTCTCTTACATCTCTGCGTTTTTCTTCCTTCGTTCTTTGCGTTCTCTTGCTTTAGTTTTCATGATTTTTTTCGTTCTATACATTTTTGAAATCAAGCTCTGAAATTAGTTTTGAACAGTTATCTTTGTTGAAGATAATGAATTATTCAAGTTCAGATTGTCAATTGAACTAGAGCGAAGTAGATTATTGTTTTGAATCCAATGAAGTAGCTGAGGTGTGGTTCGATTCTAGTAGTTGATGATTCTGTAAGTGAATAATGTTTTTGTTTGTGAAAATTATTGTTCATCATTGATGGTTTAAATTGAATATGTTCCATTTCTCGTTTTGGTGTATATCTGAACTCTTTTCGGTGTATTATTGGTTCAGACTTTTAATTGAACGAGGGTGAATTGTATTATTATTTTGAATCAAATCAAGTAGTGAGGTGATTTGAATCTAGATAATGTAGTTTGTTAGTAGTTTATGATTCTGTAGTTGAATCATTTAGGATCTATTTGATGATGAGTTCTGAATCTGATTTTATTATTTTTTATGATGAACTTCAATGATGCTAGCTTTTAATATGGTGTATTGTGAACTATTTTTTATCTATTTTGCAGTTTCTATACGACGTTGATGAGCAGCTTGTTCCAAAGGTTGAGATGACTTTTAACACGCTTGAAAATGCTATAAAATTCTATAAAGATTATTCGAAAATTGTAGGTGTTTCTACAAGAATTCGGAGCACAAATAAGAAGAAAAATAAAATTAAAAACCAATTGATTATATGTAGTAGAGAGAGAAAATGAAAATCGAACATATCTCCAACTAAGAAGATAAATCCCTCAGTTGGATTAAATTGTCCTGCAAGAATTTATAAAAACATATTGAAGGACGTTAGTGTTTGGATCATTTCGAAGGTTATGTTTCATCATTCACATCGCTGTTGTCCAAATCAAGCAGAGATCTTAAACAACACAGGGAATTAAGCATGTCCGTACGACGTACAATAGAGAATAACGAGGAAGTTGGAATCAGACCAAGCAAAACATACCAATCATTTGTCGCAGCAGCGGGGTCATCGTGAATTAAGTTTTATTAAAAAAGATGTGAGAAATTACATCATAAGAGAAGTATAGAATGTTTCGGAACTAGAGGATGCAAAAGAATTTGGGAAATACTTATTAAGAATGAAAGTGAAGAATCAGAATTTTTTTTCGAGCTTGAATTTGAGGTTGATCAATCGATTAAGATTGCTTTTTGGGCCAACACAAGAAGCAGGGCTGCCTATGAGTATTTTGGAGATGTTATTTCATTCGATATTATTTACAATACAAACAGGTAATATGCTGTTCTGGTTTATATGTATTTGGTACCATTTTCGGTGTATAGAGATATTATTTTAGTGTATTAATGATTTTGTTTCTGTGTCGTTGTATTCAGGTATAATTTGGTTTTTGGTTCTTTTGTTGGGGTGAATCACCACGGTCAGTCAACACTATTGGGATGTGCTTTGATGAAAAATGAAGATACTTAATCATTCAAATGATTATGTGAATGTTAGTTTCATTGCATGGTAGGAAATGTTCCGAAAGGCATTCTTATCGATCAATGTGTATCGATCCAAAGGGCTATTGAGGCTTGTATGCCCACAATAATTCAATGGTGGTGTATTTGCCATATCATGAAGAAGATCCCAAGTAAATTAAATGGCTACAAACGACACAAAAAAAATGAACACGAGATGAGTCATGTTGTTCGAAACTCTCTTACAAAAGAATCATTTGATAGGAATTGGAATGATTTTCTGATGAAGTATGGTCTTGGGGACAACAAATGGCTTTCAGGTAATGTTTTTTTCAAGATTAACTGATGTTGTTAATTTTAGTATGTGTTTTTCTTGTGCTGTAGAGGTGTCAAATTGTATGTTTTTCGGTGTATTTTAGTTCTGATTAGGTGTTTATTTAGAGCTTTTCGAAGATCGTCATTTATGGATTCTAGTTTATCTCGATCACTACTTCTGGACCAGGATGAGAAGTACACAAAGGAGTAAAAGCATGCATGCTTTCTTAAACAAGTTTATTGCGCGCACCAGCTTACTTATCCAATTCGTCAAACAGTATGATAATTGCCTAGGAAGTAGAGAGCAAAGAGAAAGAGAATTGGATGCTGCAAATTTTCATACCGTCATACCGTGTGCAACAAAATCCTCAATAGAAGCTCAGTTTCAATATGTGTATACTCTTGAGAAGTTCAGAAAAGTCCAAGCACAATTCAGAGGAAAGGTGAATTGCATCACAATATCAACGCACTCCGCTCTAGGCTATACGGTATATGAAGTTGTAGAACAGGTTTCTAACTCAACATTTAACAAGTTTGCGGTTACATACGATAGGATATCAGCTGAAGTTAAATGTCAGTGCTTATTATTCGAGTCAAGAGGGATATTGTGCCGTCATTCTCTGAGCGTCCTAAGCTTTGAGCGAGTGAATAAAGTGTCACCAAGATATATATTAGAACGATGGAGCAAGAATGTAAAGAGGAGGCACATACATATCAAGAGCGGCCACGATGAGTTTTTGTTGGAGCCAATAAGCAAGAGATTTGACAATTTGGTGTTTCGGTCACAAAATATCTGTAAATTTGCATCAGAATTTGAGAAGTTGACTGCGATTCTGCACCGCGCTTACGATAATGTTATGGTTGAGATGCAAGAATACAAAGCCAAAAGAAAAAAAAATGTTCGTTATCTCACGAAGATGCTTCCTTCGAAGATATTAACGAGCTTCAAAGCCTCCACACGTGAGAACAAGAGGATGTCCTAAAAATAGACTGGGATCAAAGACCGAAAAATAGATTGCAAATGCTTCAAAGAAAAAGAAAGCGAAAGCTCTAAGTGAGGTAAAAGTGATGTTCTTTAAACAGGGGGAATTGAGTTTATTTTTGTTTGTTATTAGTTTTGCTAATATAAGATTTATTTTTTGCAGTTGAACCCTTTTTATGGTGGTTCACTACTGTAGTCAAATTCCAACCAATATCATGGACATGTTATGAATTATCAGTTCAGAGATTTAGTAGCATAGGATAGTTTTTCCGGTGTAGTGTGACACTATTTAACTGTATTGCAAAACAATTTCTATGTATTCTGCATGCTCTTCTTTTTGATATTTTCTTATTTTGTTCCATTTTCTCATATTGTTGTTTGTTTCAAAATTAGTGTCTTCAACTATCTGAAGGGATCTGTTTTTTTAAATATACAATACATAGACAATTCAATATTTAAGGAGAGTAACGATTCAAATTACAGAATTCTCATATCTTCTGGTTATAATTTATAGAAAAATATGTATGCACGTTTTTTGATGTATTTCAAATAGTTTTTGGTGTATTCGTAAAGGAATTTGGTGTATTAGACAATTTAATCTTGTTTTCCTGGATTTTTTTGAACCTGGATTCATTCAGATTAACAGCATTTCAATACAGCATAGACAGTTTCATAGAAGTTTATTTTTGCAAAGAATATTTATAAAAAGCTTGGATTAAATATTCACAAAGATAGAAAATATGTTCTTAAACAGACAATTTAGTACACAATTTTTAACAGTCTACAACATTCAAACTATTCACTGTCGATATCTTCTGAACGCAATTCACAATAAGTCCTCAATAATGCCACAGATGGCTTGGACAATCTTATGGCTTCACAATCTTGAATGGCTTTATCTCTGAGTCAATTGATTTCATCAAATAGAATCAGTAACGCATATTCAACTCCTAAATGATCCACTTCTTCTTACAGTTTAAAAAATTTAATTTTATTAAACTCTGTTAATTTAGTAATATAGAGTTATCTATTTTTAAAGATAGTTACCTGTGTCCAATTCTCCAATTCATATTTGTCCTTTTTGATGTTTTTTGGTTCAATTATCTCGAACCATTTCATCACATAAATGGCATAATTAAAGCTAAAAACAAAAATATATTAGCAAAATAAATTATAACAGTAAAAGAAAAAACACAAAATATCTCAGATAGAAAGATTTATACTGGGTATGTTGCCCAGCGATGTTAACATATGGTGCTTCAATTTCGTCATCCTTGTCTGTTAGAGGTTGTCCTCCAGCAAATTCCCTCATTCTTGAAATCATGTAGCCCTAAAATCCAAAAAAGCAAAATATAAGAAAGACTATATTTAATACCAAATTACACTAAAATGAACCAATAATCCATCTTATTTCAAATAGAACTACACCGAACTTTTATATTGCTTATAATAGACAGAAACCAAGGAATTTATAGAGAAAACAGAAGCAACTTACAACAAATTTATTAAGTGTTGTTCTTTCTTTCTAAGGAGATTTTTTGTGAAATGGGTCAAGGACATTAATTTCTTCTTTTTAACAGCCAGCATCTGTATCCACCAATGTTTTCCGTAACAAACTGGGACAAATATCTGAAGTTTGGCCAAAGAGAATAATTTTTTGGTTTAATTGGCACCTAATGAAAGAATTGTTTAAGAAGCTTTATAAACGAAAACTTACAAATATATGGCATGCCAACTTTTTCTTGTCTAAATATGGGATGAAGTCCTTATAGTCTTGAATATCGAAGGGCTTGTTAGTTCTTGGTTGTTTGAACTTGTCCTGATGATTCCTCAAAGCCAAATTCTATAGAATTTGTATAACACCGAAAGAAACAGTTATAACAAACAATACATTTTAAAAATATACCGAAATTTGAATTTACTACACCTTACCACAATATCAGGGAGTGAGACAATATATTTGTTCTTCAAATCTTTCATTTTTTTTTTGTTCAGAAAAAGACACATTGCAGAGACAACCTAGGAAAACAAAAAACCTAAAGTTATTACATATATGGCACAATAACTCATAAGAAAATAATTAATGTTATTCTAAGATTACCAGATTTTTGACATATGTATTGGCTTTTAAAGATGCAAAGTGCCCTCTTGTTATTTTCAGCAGATATTTATGGTTTAGGGTGAATATTGTGCCCTCTTGTTACTGGGGCTTGTTAGTTCTTGTATCGTCATAGGTCTTGACAGTTGTGGCCCAGAGAAAGCATTTTTCCTTAAAGTTGCAGTTATTTCGCTCCGCCTCACAGGAGTTTTGAACTTGTTAACAAAGCTCATGGTAGGATGCACCTTTTGGCATGGAAAACTTTTATTCTCAGTAAAATTTAATGCCGCTGCAACCCCAGTATTTACAACCTGCTCCACTAACTCTTCTAATTCTTCAACGAATATCGGGCTCTCTTGATATTTTTCCTTTTCAACTACTGGTTGACCCTCCTGAGTAAGTGTATCTTCTTGACTCAATTCAGAAAAGCTAAGACTGAATGACGGTGCATGAATGTCATGCTTTAGAAATGATGCTGCCTTGGTAACCATCATTAATCCAACATTGGCTTGAGATGGTGGTTGACTGCCTGGTGACATATAAAATAGTATAAGAATAGACAGAAAATATTGAAAGAGAATTATATTATGTAGAACTTATATTAGGAGCTACTGGCTTTGTTGGTGTGTTTTCAGCAGGGTCATGGGGTTGTGGAGTACTGCAGGATTATAGAAAAGGAATTAAATTAAAAAAAGTAATTGCACCTTAATTCACATGAAATTCACCAAAATAAGAACCAAATACACTGGTATTTAAAAAGACATGTAACTTATTATTCCTTACGCATTAATAGTTTCTTCTGTATATTCCTCGCCGGGAGACTTTGCAGCAGTTGGTTGATGGGGCTTGACGAGGCTGTTGTTTCTGATGGAGGTGCACATATTTGAAGTAGAAGTCTAATGAAAACAAAAATAAAAAGTTAATATTGAGTAAACATTCAGGTGGAAATGATTAACTCAAAGCATAGAAGATTGAAAGTAAGTTGGAAAACTCACATGTCGAGTGGTTCTGATTCAGAATGAGTCTCTTTCTAAAGAACAATCATTTTTTTCTTGAGAATCACTACCTATTATTGCTTCTAGAACAAGAGCTGCTTCATTTAATGATTCATCTTGTTCCTTCAACATGAAATACACCGAAACCAATACACCTCAAAGATTCAATATAAACACAACTTCTGTTTTATGAGAACTTACATAGTTGCAGCTTTTTCTTTTTTTTTTTTTGCCATTTTTTTCTTGAGTAAAATCTTAAAGGAATTTTTTCTAAAGAATATATATATGAAATCAAAACTAGAATATGGTAGCAGAAGAATTAAACAAATGATAAGAGAAATAGAGAATACATGTTATCACTCAATTGATTTACACTATTGTGAAGGCTTGTCTGTGTTTGGAACACATCATCATGTTCACTTGCCAAATTTGCAGATGGTATTCTATGGACAAAATAAAAATTATTCAGTAAAACTAGAGTAATTAATTACATCAAGTTTTAGAAAATTTTAGCAAAGAAAGGATTTTACATATTGAATCTTACGTGTCTGAAGGATCATAGTGAGCTTCGGTGGAGTGAAGCCCAGTTTTTGGAAGATCAGTGAATTTTTCTTGCATCTTGAAAAAAGCAAACAATCATCAGGCAACAAAAACACAGTAAAATTTTCCAAATACACCAAAAATTGACAAGCATAGCATTACAATGATGGGTTTTCAATCATACTCATTATCAGAATCAGTTTCTTTGTGGGAGGATGAGTCCTCAACCACCTGTTTCCTTTTTCTAGATTCAGTTTTGGAAAAGCAAGCAATCATCAGGCAACAAAATATATAATAAAATTGCCAAAATACACCAAAAATTGACAAGCATAGCATTAGAATGATAGATTCTCAATCGTACTCATTATCAAAATCAGTTTCTTTGTGGGAGGATGAGCCCTCAACCACCTATTTCTTTTTTTGGATTTAGTTCTGGAAAAGCAAACAATCCTCAAGCAAATCAACATAATAAAATTCACTAAATAAAGGAACACCTACTTTTTTGCAGGTTTTTTTTTCTTCAATTTTCTTTCTCTTATTTTCTCGCTTTCTTCACTTCTAATAATACGTGCAAAAAATTTTGTTAATAAAGAAAATTTTGATAAAAAAAAATAAAGATAGCAATACAATGAAAATTTTGGAATCTTACTCATTCTCAAATTCAGTTTCTTTTTCGGAAGATTCGGTTTCTTTTTCCTAAGATGAATCCTCAATAATCTGTTTTCTTTTTTTGGATTGCATCCTGAAAAAGCAAAAAATTATCAGGCAAATAAACATAATAAAATTGGTCAAAATAATACTTACTTTTTTGCAGGCTTGTGAATTTTTTTCTTCAATCTTTGTTTTCTTATTTTCTCACTTTCTTCGCTTCTGACAATACATTAAAAAAATTTGGTTAATAAATAAAATTTTGACGAAAAACCAAGACATAGTTTCTGAATCTTACACATTATCAGATTCACTTTTTTTTTCAGAAGATGAATCCTCATAAATGTGCTTTCTTTTCTTGGACTCCATCTTGGAAAATGAGTCAATCATCAAGCAAAAATACAAAATAAAACGGTAAAAAATACACTGAAAAAGACTACTTTTTCTTTGCTGCTCTTATAGGTTGTTTTCTTGTTTTTTGTGTGTCCTCCAAGTCATTTTTAAAATTATACTCGAATTCAGCAACAATCATACTCTTCTTTTTCTTCTTTTCTACCTTCTTTCTCTGTTTTAGTTGTTTTCTGACCTATGCTCTTTTCACAATTTCCTAAAACAGAAAAAACATGTATTTACACAATATATCTATAAGAAATACACTGAAATTGAAGAAGGAATTCTCTTCAGTTACCATGTCTTACTTGATCTCAGCTTGTATTCTTCTAACCAGTAATTGCCTAGTCTGATGTTGGACCCATGGTGGTCAAAAAATTGCATCTGCCGATTTATTTGTATGTTGATTCGTAAAAATATATAATCATTAGAGCAAACAAGCAGCCATTAACAACATATTTCTTTTCGACTATGTGCTGTTTGATGCCCTTTATGAGGAAGTTCAGCACATGACCATCCCAATTGTGTTCAAGTATTGCACCCAAGTCAATAATCGGCGGCAAGTGAACTAGAGAAACTTTGTTTACCATTGTCGGCAACAAGAAAGACATCTGAATGTAGAGGATGAATAACCTCTTGAATCTTAGCCGATTTCCTTCCCATCAACACTCATCTCCATCATAGGTGTTGATAATTGGGACAAAGTCTTGCCTTGGAAGCTTCTAAAAACTTTCTTGAAAGTTAATTTTTTTCTGGATAGAGTGGACTTGAAAAAGCAGCAAAAAATATCTCAAAAACACAGAAATAAGTTGAAAATACACTGATAATTGATTTTCACAATTTATTACAAAATTGTTTTTTACCTGATACAGTCAAGCCTAGTGCAGCTGTTATATTTTCTAGGGTGAAGTTGATTATACCATACCGCGTGTCTACTTTGTTATGAGACAGATCAAAAGAATATGCCAACTCTTACAAAAGCTTATGTTGCACATTCATCGGATGGATATGCATTAAACCACTAAATCCCAGTTTTCGAACAATGGCTTTCTTCTCATCGCGCATGTTCTGGAAGTTTTGTGAATTAATCTGGTCGAGCATCTCAAATCATGATTTTTCTGTAAATAAATCAGAATCATGTAAATAAACAACATTTATTCAAAATAAATTGAGTTGTTCAAACATATATATGCTTACATTATATTTTAGTGCTTTATTTTTTTCCATTTCTTTTGTAAGGAATAAAAAGAAGGTTAATAGGTGACAAGAGCAGCAGGTGCACCTCAATTCACACGAAATACACCAAAAAATCTTCCAAATACACCAAAATTACATCATACAATATGAGTTCAAAATAACATGCAATTCAATGAAACAATGCATAAAATAGACAAAAACCATTGCTAATCACTCAAATATGTATAAAAATAACATCAGAAGCAGAATAACAATATTCTTTTCTCTAGTTACAACATAAAATGGACAACAGATATAGTATATCTCAATTCACACGAAATACAACAAAAAAAATTTCCAAATACACCAAAACAGCAACAAAATACACCAAAAGCATTTTCAACAAGTTCTGAGACCAACGTAGTTCGAAATATGCAAACACTCAAACATGCACAAAAATAAATTCAAATGCTTCAAACACATGCAGATATTGGTTAAACTATACGACAAAAACTACGTAATATTTTTATGCCGATCTAACATAACAGTTACACCGACCTAACAATTTTACTTTGAAATGAAGCGTATAATCAAAACAGTAATCATTGAAAGGTAAGAACACGATATGATTGTACTAAATAAAGAGACTTATGAGTATGTAGGGTTTTGGAATCAGAATGAGAGAGAGAAAGTGAGAGAATGCAAGATTAGTGAACATTACCTTCAATAATCTTTCGTGTTTTCTTTCTGTCTTTGTTGCTAAAGATTTTGAATACAGCTTTGAAACTTCCTTGACTTTTTCGCGATGATTTTGAGAGATTTTTGAGAGATTTTGATCTTTGTTTGAATTTTGAGCGTTGTGATTTTGCTTGAGGGAGAAGAACCACATGTCATAATGGTTTTTACGTTATTCAAGAGATGGGGAAGCGCGTGTTTACACGCCATCGAAATTGAGGATTGTTTTTATTGGGATTGAGCCAACTTGTATACCAAAAAAACTTGTATGTATAGCAGGTCTGTATTTTATAAATCGTCATATCTCTCGTTAACAAAATATGCTAAAAAAAGTTAAGCTGTCTTCAATTACGTGATTAAATTTTGGCTCCGCTTTCAATTAAGTTGATTGACTCTGATCACTTCAACCTTTTGGTCAAATCGGTTAACTTTTGCTGGGTTAAAAATAATTTTAGAGTAATTATCCAAATTAATATCCAACGATTTTAAAAGCAGATATTTTAATCTAAAAAAAATCAATACATAGATTAATTTTCAAGATTTTATTCCGACAGATAAAATAGTTATCAGTTTATTTTTTGGCAGAGTAATTATCCAAATTAGTCCCAAAAGATTTTAAAAGTGGACATTTTAGTCCCCAAGAAAAATTAATACACAGATTAATCCCCAACATTTTTTTCTGTCAGACATAACAGTTTCCGATCCATTTTACTTTTACTATATGTCAACCTTTATTATTATTAACTTAGCTTTGTGCATGTAGACGATGACACTAGCATATTAATACACTATTTTCGTTAGAAACAAGTAAAGTGAATAATGATGCTTTGAAATCCAAATTAAAACATTTTCTTTTAATAAAACATGTCTTTTAAAATAGGACATCATTTGATTATAATAAATACAAAAATATCAAATGCTTTTAACCCTGAATTTCTTGTAGAATAATCTCTAATAATTTTATTATTATTATTATTATTATTATTATTATTATTATTATTATTATTATTATTATTATTATTATTATTATTATTATTATTATTAAGTGAATATATATATGATTTTTTATTTAAATAAATTAAAAAATATTTTATTTACTGAAATAAATAACTTTAAAAATTATTACAAAAATACGTAGCACTACTTATCTCGTTTGCAGTGCAAACGAGATAAGACAGTGCGCATGACAATTGACACGTGTATATCTCGTTTATAGTGTAAACGAGATACGTGCAATCTTATCTCGTTTACATTGTAAAGAGATACATGTTAAATTATAACGTTTATAGTGTAAACGAGATATACTATGACAAATTTTCAACAACTATAAAAGGATGTGCAACCTTTGGCATTCTCCACATACATTTCATATATTCTTCTCCTCGGTTTTTCTTCCAAATAATAGGCAAAAATGTCCAGTAGTAGTAGATATGCAGTTGTCTATGTGTATCCCAATTGTCGTATGAAGAACAGTGACAATGGAGTGATATTTGAGTGTGATAATCTGTTACTATTGCGCACTCGGCGCGTAAGTTCATTGTTCAAGTTGAAGAGTCTGATATTGAGCAATCTTGGTGGTTTAGAGAGAAAAGAGATCGGAAGGATGGTGTATAGGTTGCTAGCACCGTTGGGTAATGGAGTTTTTCGGTTTCGCCTGTTTCGGCTCCAGGGCGACGAGCATGTGCGACTCATGTTTGACATCCATGGGAGAATCATGGCGAAACAATCGATGGAGCTTTCCGCCGAGGTTGGTGATGTTGATGGCAGTGGATTCGTCCACTCGAGTTTTGTGCAGGATGACCTACCTCTAGCACAACCACCGATTTATGTTGCTAGTCCAGTGGAAGACATGGATGTGGGTGATGAAGACATCGACAAAGAGTATGTGGCAGATAGCAACGATAATGATTCCTCTTAAGATGATGATGATGAAGAGTTTATACTGGAGATGCCAGTCGAGGCAGTGGTGCGCTATGTTTTGCCTCTCCCCCACCCGATTCCGACGCTATCAGATGTACCAAGTCACTATCATGCATTAGATCTAGATGCGATGCATGAGAAATCTCCATTTTTCAACACTGGAGAAGACGATCACAACCTAGACGATGGGGTAGAGTTTCGGATCAGCCACAGAGTCAAAAGTAGAGATGCAGTAATGCAGGGTGTGAAGAACTACAGCATTCGTGTTGAGTATCGAGTTTTCAAATCAAACCAATTAAAGTACCATGTGCATTGCTGCCAATCTGCAACTGGATGTCCCTGGAATCTCCGTGTAGCCCTTCAACAGAGCCTCAGATGCTGGTGAAGTCAAGTTTAATTGTAGTGTAGTTTCCAACAATGAATGTTTTATTTTGTTAGAGAGGTTCAGAGGGTTGGTGGAGCGCATACGTGTTTAGCACCCACCATGTCCCAAGACCATTTATAGTTGGACAACGACCTTATTTGCAAGACCATCATGCAGGGTGCAGTTCGACAAAGCTATCACTTCAAACCCTCGTATAGAAAGGTTTGGATGGCGAAGCAAAAGGCAATTGCACAGATATACGGGGACTGGGAGGACTCATACAACAAGGTGCCGAAGCTACTACAAGCACTGTAGAGTTGTTGTCCCGGAACGATATGTAAGCTCAGGGCCTTACTTTACTATGATGGGCACCTTATGTTCCGCAACTGTAGCATGTTCGACAAAGTATTCTGGGCGTTCCCATCCTGTGTTTAGGCTTTTAAGCATTGCAAGCCATTTGTTTCTGTCGATAGCAAGCATTTATATGGTAGATATGATGGTGTGTTGCTTATTGCAGTGGCACAAGACGACAACAGCAATATCCTTTCTATTGCTTTTGCAATTGTAGAGTCCAAGAGTACGGAGTCATGGTCCTTCTTCCTGACTAATCTAATATGGCATGTCACTCCACAAAATGGCCTGTTGATTATTTCCGATAGGTTCCAGGTGATCAAGGTTGCACTGAGGGCCGATGAAAGTGGGTGGCAACCTCCTAGGGCGTTCCATGCTTATTGTGTTAGACACATGGCCGCAAACTTCATGTCTCGTTTCAAGTCCGCCGAGGACAAGCGATACCTCATAAACGCTACTTACAGTCCAAGAAAAGTTGGGTACGAGTGGTACATGGATACCTTGAGAGGTTTGTCGCGAGAGATGGCAGACTGGGCTAGTAGATTCAACAAAGAAATATAGCTACAACACTATGACGGCGGTCACCAGTTTGGTCATATGGCAACAGATCTCTCAGAGTGCATCAATGCAGCACTGAAAGGTACACGATACTTGCTAATTTCTGCCATCGTGCACATCACGTATGAGAGACTGCAGAAGTTGTTCATCACGAAGGGTAGGGAGGCACAGGCATAGTTGGCGGCTGGAAATCGCTTCTTCCAAAGACTGATGTCAGCTGTTGAAAAGAACAAAGAGGGAATCCCAAAGATACGTGTTACCCATTGTGACAGACGAGCTTCAGTGTTTGTCGTTGAGGAGTTAGAGCCGTTCGAGGTTAGTTGCAAGGTTCATTCCATGTTTGGCTAACGACGGGTACGTGTGACAGCGGACTTTTCCAATCTCTCCACTACCCATGCCGATATGCATTTGCCACTTGTGTCGCCGCAAGCATCGAATGGGATCCATATATTCATCCGGTGTACATGCAAAAGGCTGTGTTCAAGGTAAATGGGATGGAGTTTTCACATATATCTGACGAGGCGCTTTGGCCAGAGTGGTGTGGGACTCTGCTTCGTCCTAACCCACTCATGCGCAGAAAGGCTACCGAAACACCTGTCTCTACTGAGTTCCGAAATGACATGGATGAGGTCGAGCGCCAGGAGAAGAGGTATGGTCTATGCAGCGCTCTACGAATACCGTGATTTGGGAGTTATCAAAGACGATGTTTTTGAGAGGCACCGTGTCACCGAATCCAGCCTCCCTCAAATACGGGACGATGGCATCTGATGGAGGAAGTGTGTGACTCACTCGACGAGGCAGAAGTAGGCGAGGCCTCTGACAAAAAATAAGTAATCACAATTAGAAAAAATTTGTATACGTGCATCGACATAACAAACCGAGTTAACTATTATATACATTTATTTAACAGAAATTTACATGTATGTACTAACTGAATTTATGTCAATAAAACTTTTTACGTTAATTTTTACTTAGTTAATTAATAAAAATGTCCTCAATTCTTTACTTAAAATAAAAACATTCACTAAAGTAATTAATAATCTAATTATCAAACTTTTACTTAATAATTTAATTTAGATAAATATAAAATTACATAATTGTTCACTTAACTTAAAAAATAACTTTTATTTGGATAGTTAATAACTAAATTAATAAATTAAGAAACATGTAATCAATAAACTAAGATCAATAGTTGGAAAATATCTACCCAAGTATTTAATATTTAAATTAATAATTATATAATTAGAAACTAAATTACAAAAAAACGAGAACCACATTCTTAGAATTATACCCTATCAGTGATCTGTTGCTAACGATACAAATTGTATTATAATTCTTGGCAAATATCCTAACCATGACTATACATATATAGGATAACATAAATGTCAAGATAACAAAACTAACCGCGAAGTCGGCTGTCCCGACGTAGTGCCATGTCGCGTTCAGTTTATTGAGATTCGGATCACGTGCATCTGCGCGCGCTATCTTCGTTTTACTCAATAATATGGTCAGAAAGGGATAAAAGAGAGGATAAAGTGGTGAAAAAGTTAGAAATGGAGCCCAGAACCTTGTTATAAATGATATCTATATATAGGCATTACCCAGTCTTATCTCGTTTATAGTGTAAATGAGGTAAGCTTGCACATATCTCGTTTACACTGTAAACGAGATATATAAATGTCATGCGCACTGTCTTATCTCGTTTACACTGTACGAGATAAGTAATCCTACGTATTTTCATAATAGTTTTTAAAATTATTTATTTCAATAAATAAAATATTTTTTAATTTATTTAAATAAAAAATCCAACACACTTTTTATATTATAAATATATATAAGAACTTAATAAATAAATTTATTATTACTTTTGCCCAAAAAATACAAAAAACTATGGTGCTGTATTATTGTGGAATAATAATAATAATAATAATAATAATAATAATAATAATAATAATAATAATAATAATAATACTAATAATAATAATTTCATTTTACTTTTTTTTTACGGAGGACTGTTATGTCTAACAAAAAAAATGTTAGAGATTGATTTGTGTATTAATTTTTTTGGGACTAAAATGTCTACTTTTAAAATTCTTAGGGACTGATCTGGATAATTACTCTCCTAAAAAATGAATTGGAGACTGATTTGTCTGCTGGAGTAAAATCTTGGAGATGTTTGTGTGTATTAATCTTTTTTTTGGAAAATGTCCGCTTTTAAAATTCTTAGGATTGATTTAGGTAATTACTCATCATTTTAACAAAATTTTAGCATAATTTTAATTAACAAATTTTTTCAATGATTAACAATGATTCTCAAGGTTGAATGCTTTCAGCACAATTTTTTTTTTAGCACAAAAAAGACAACAAAATAGAGTACATCACAGTAATAGTGAGCAGAGTTATTTGTTCAACAAATCAATCTGAGTAGTCATAGCTGTAACCATAGCAGAATCCTAAACCTAAGAACTAAGAACGAAAAAACCAATTTGAGTAGCACTCACAGAATCCTAAACCTTCGTTCTCATTTTTGAACAGAGCATAAAAAAATGAACAGACACTAGCATTGAGCACTGACCTTCGATTTGAGCAGTTGAGCGCGACGACGAGCAGATGATTGCAAGCAGATGACGACCACACGATAGGTGAATGAGGAGAGGCGTTGGAGAGTTGAAACACGAGACCAAATGACGACGGAAGCTCCTGAGCGCGACGGACGTCGGTGGAATCGACTGAGCAGATGAAGACAATGGACACCAAGCTGATCTCGAGGAAGAAGTTGCGATCAGTGAGAGCGAACAGGGGTCAGAGACTTGGAGCATGCCAACAGGACGAAGAAAGAAGCTTAACGAACCGCAACAGTGTCCCATGCCTTGCGGCAGCGGTAGAGGTTAGATTGCTAGGGGTTTTTTGGTTGAGGGCAGTGCAAGCTTCTGAATTCTGAAGGAAAGAAAAGGAGAAAGGGGCTGGCCGGCTTGGTCACTGGGAGAACAAGGAAGGAATCTGATTGCTTTCCTTTTTTAAACGAAACATAAAACGGCATTGTTTCATGTAAATTGGACGGGTCCCGATTTGGCCCGACCGGATAGGTTTTTGACCGGTTTAACAGTACTCACATGGTTTTTGCAAGTATCCATTTCCATATTTACGCACTTTTTTCTCCACCACAAAGTAGCATTATCAGAAAGTTAGAGAGCTGTAGTGCATACCTTTATTGCTTCTTGGACCACCCCTTGGCCTTCGAAGTACCTCTCCACTTGCCATAGGAAGTTCTCCACCTCTCGAGCGTCCCTCACACCCTTTAACTCCTTTGGCTTAGGGAGATCAATCTTTGTCGTCTCCCTTATAATGGTTGGTTGAGATTTTGCCTTTTCGAACCAAACTCGAACTTCCTCAAATACTTTCAAGGAATTCTCAGGCTTCTCTTTGATTTGGAGGATGCTTTCTTTGAAAGCATCTAGTTCTCCCAACACGTGAACCTCGAGGGTCTCCTTGTCATTTTCTATCCTTTGGAAGCGCTCATCCATAGAGGATAGAACATTCTCCAACATAGAAACTCTCTCTTCTAAGAAGATAGAGTTCTTATTTCTAGGCTCACTTGAAGAGCGCACCTTCTTGTTTCCCCATTGAGAAGGAATAGTATCCCTTCCTCTTTGAGACTCAAAATGCTCCATGGTTACTCTAGAAACCATACCCACAAATCACTTGTGCTCCCTCTCGAACCTTAGCTCTGATACCAAATTGTCACGGCCTTAGACACACTCTAATACTACCGTGCCGGCACTCGGACTTACTCAACCTCTTGAGTTAAGACCAAGTCAGCCTAACCCTCAATATTTAGCAAGAAAACTAAGAATACAAGAAAACACAAGAGAAAAGAAGCTTTGGTGGAGAGAACACTTTATTACTCAAATATTTGTTACAAATTACTTACACATGACTCACAAATACAAACTCTAACTCTCAACCCTATATATAACCATCCACCTCCTCAATGGATGGTTAGGAGTAAATCTAATCAACAGTCTAAATTAATCATCTAGAACCTTCATTACAAGTATCCATCATACCACAACTTTCTAAATACTTCTAGATTATTCCATACTATTCTTCATAATTCTATATACATCTACACTCTTTTAGAATACTCTATGACCTTCTAGAGTCTTCTAGAACCTTCTAGGATATTTCGGGACCTTCTAGGACATTCTAAAACGTTCCGAAACCATCTAGAGTATTCTCAAACACTCCAAAAAACTATACAAACACGGTTAAATTTAACTTTCTAAAATTTACCGTGACAAAAAGCTTCTTATTCACAGTCGGACTGGTTCGACCGGCCAATTTGATCCAGTTTTTAGAACCATGTTATATATAACCAACCCTTCATCCTTCCCTCAAACCATAGATTTCACATCTTCTTAGGCTAACTAGATAGCAAACTAATAATTTGAGCTAACTTCATTCATTTTTTAAGGATATTTGAAACCATGGTTGTTGGTCAGCTTCACTGCTTTAATGAGGAGAAGAGATCACAGAGTGATGGCAACTCAACTCCATTTTTCGGTTTCAAATACGTTTTCCTATTTTGTACAGTTTACAACATAATCAATGAGTTTATCTCAGCTCTCTGGTTTTTTCTTTTGCCTCAAATTCATTATGGTAACTCAAATACATGTTTCGATGAGAAGTTGAGTTCTGGACCTGAGATTTGTCACAATGAGCCAAGTGGCTTCATAGATTTTGGGAAGCTTGAGAGGGATCATGTGAAAATGGTGATGGCAAAAAGAGACTTTCTTGCAGCTCGGAAAGTGAGGAACTTCAAGAACAGTTTGGTTCCAAGAAACTTTCTGCATGTTTGAGGAACAGGAGCCAAGCCTTGAGGAGCTGAAGGATGCTTTCGATGTCTTTCATGAGAACAAAGACGGCTTTATCGATGCAAGCGAGTTGCAGAGAGTTCTCAGAATCTTGAGATGGAAGGAAGCAAGAGAACATGAGAACTGTTAAAAGATGATTAGGAAGTATGATGTGAATCAAGATGGAAGAATAGATTTCAATGAATTTGTAAAAATAATGGAAAACTGCTTTTGCTGATTTATTTGTTCTTGTTTTAACTTTTAAGTATTTGGTAATTCACGTAAAGAAATGAAATGCAAACTAATATTACATGGATGTCCTAAAACCAAATACCTTACTCTATGTCCAAATTTAGAGTCTACAATAGAATAGGTGGGAGATGCAAATTGAATGACCAAGCTTCTTCGATTTAGTGGTTTCGATGTCCCTAATAAATCAAATTTAATGGATTTAATTTACAATGGTAATTTGGATCTAATAGATTCAATCTATACTCCTAACATCCTCTGTAATTCGATTAGTGAGATCATTCGACACCCTTCTTTATACTCGTTGTAGCAAGTATAATATTGACAGTTTGGGATATTAATGTTATATTTTTATTTTTTATTTTTTGAGTTTAATTAAAAAATTAGGAAGTTTTAGTAAATATCAATCAATTTTTTTATTATATTGTTATTATAAAGTTTAAATAATAAACTTTAAATTTTGATTTCTAATTTAAATTCTGAATTTTAATTTAAACTCTAAATTCAATCTCTAAAATTAGAGGATTAAAAAGTAATTTTACAATCTAAATTTTTATTTTTTTAATCGGTATTTTTATATATCAACCCAATTCTTTTAGTCTAATAATTCAATAATACATTTTAAGTCCACATTTTTAAATATTGTTAGCTAATTAATGACAAAAAATAATAAATTTTACTTGCTAGCTAATTAATGTAAATTAATGTAATTCAATTTATTAGGGATATCAAAACCACTGAATTAAAAATTGTTAATTCGATTTGCCTTGGACAACTTCGAGTAGTACTATGGGTTGTATCTCCCCACCTAATAAATCGAAGCTACTTCATTCGACTACACATCATAGTAAATCGAATCTATTCTATTTAATTTACTACGTTGTAGGGTAAATCGACTTTATTTTATTCCATTTACATGGAATGACTCTAAATTGAACTTAATAGTTTCGATTTACATAAAATAGACTCTAAATTCTGACATACATGTAAGGTATTTAATTTTAGGGCATCCATCTAATATTGGTTTGCATCTCATTTCTTTATGTGAATTACCCTCAGTATTTTATATAATATATATTAGTTTGCTTAATATATTTTTCCCTTTGATAGTTCTTGTCTCTCAGCATAAATATTGAAAATAATTTGAAAAGTTGTGATTACATTAACGCTTCATCTCTGATGAAATACTCTACGAATTAAAATACTAGAAGGAAACAAAGATAGAAGTGAAGAATAACTAGTTCATAAAAGTCCAAGAAGATGAGTAAGAAGCATGGAATAGAGAGTTTTGGAAATGAACAAACAAATTTCTTTTCTATGTCAAAAGTTTGCATTATCTGATCAAATAAGATTGTAAGACTATAAAAGAGCTGCAAATGTTTTCAGCAGAAGAAAAGGTAATTCTTACAGACTAAGTACATAGAAGAGCAAGGATTTGGAAACTCATGATGCCAAAGTGCCACTGAAACTGAAATTCTGTCATTTTTCTTGCCACGGATGAGAATCTAATCAATAACATATACAGTAAGAATCCTAGATAAATATTGTACATCAATGTGCAGAAGTGAGGAACTATATTTTGGAACTTAATTGCTTTAAATCTTGGTATTCTATTTTTCTGTAACCGGTAGATGTGCTGTTTAATACCTTGGCAAAAAATGGGTAGAAAAAGATCCTCTAATACCTTGAACAAGATAAAACATTGCTAGATTACAGAATACACTAAACTTATCTCTGTTTCTACCAATGATCCATGCAGGTGCAGAACCCATCTTGAAAATGATGAAAACGATTAGCATCTCTAACAATTATCAGCCTATTTATGGCCTTCGATATCAGTTTCACAGCGGTGTGACAGTCATCACACATCCGAAGGTTCTTCATTATACGAATTGGTGCAGGTGAAGGTATTTTCATGAGGCCATATGCTATAGCTAGCTTCTCACTGTGATAACCAAGACAACCTTCCTTCTGTTCATCCTCTACATCATGCAGCACAGCAGCAACATCCGGCACATACCCAAGTGGCTTGATCATTGCTAACAACTCGTGAACTTTCTCATAAATCTGAACAGATTCCGGATGATTGTCGCCTTCTGAAAGAAAGACATGGATATCGTTTCTTATCTCTAGCCAACTTGCTCCAGGTTCCTTCTTGATGTTTCTATCTCTCATCATCTTCCGAATCTTTGCTACTCCATCCCACCTCCTTGACTTGGCATACATATTTGATAGTAATGTGTAAGTCCCCACATCATGAGGGTCCATCTTTATGGCATATTCTGCAATTCGCTTTCCCAGATCATAATTTCGATGAACATGGCATGCATTAATCAAAGTTCGCCAAGCAACAACATCCCACTTCACCTGAGTTGTCTTCATAAAGTCATCAGCTTCATCAAGCAAACCAGACCTGCTCAAAAGCAAAACCACACAGGTGTAGTGCTCCAATCCTGGTTCAATCTGGAATTTCCTCATCAGATGATTCAAATAGTAAAACCCTTCCTGTACAAGAGACAAATGAGCACAAGCAGAAAGAACCCCAATGAAGGTTACATAGGTAGGACACACTCCAACAGACAACATATCTTGGAACACTAGCAAAGCTTGTTTACCAAGTCCATGATGGGCGTACCCGCAAATCATAGCATTCCAACTGATTATATCTCGATGTATCATATCTGAGAACACATTAGATGAAGACTCAATGCTGCCACTCTTGGAATACATATTGATCAAAGCATTTCTTACAATGATATGATTCTTGAAACCAAACTTCTCAACCTGGGCATGTAATAGATCACCATGTCCCAGTGCAGCTATACCTGCACAAGCATTAATTAAAACTGCAAAAGTGAACTCATTGGGTGGAGTATCTTCTCTATCCATACTGGTAAACAGATTCAGAGTCTCCTCGAAATATCCATTCTGCAAGTAAGTAGCCATGAGAGCAGTCCACACAACCACATTCCTCTCTTGCAAGCTATTGAAAACTTTCCTTGCCTCCGAAGCTTCCCCACATTTGCCATACATGTCGATCAATGCACTACTAACATAGACATCAAACGTCGAACTCCTCAACAACCGAGCATGGACTTGCGAACCCAGTTTCAAATCTCCGATTTGAGCACAAAGGCCCATAACACTAACATATGTAACATTATCCCACACCACACATCGATTCACCATTCTCCCCAAAACCCCAGCAACCTCTTCCGTCTCTCTGGATTCCAGAAGAGCACTCAACACAGAATTATAAGAAAAGACATCACTATCACCATCATCATCATGGTTGGGGACCATATCCAAAACCTTCAATGCTGAGTCCACATGAGAGCACCTTGAATACATGTGAACAAGGGCACTCCTCACATATTTATGAGACACCAATCCACACTTCACCAAATACCCATGAAGTTGCATACCCTCATGGACTCTTCCACTATTAGAACAACAAGATACAATGGTTGTTAAAACGAACTCATTGGGGCACGCTTCTTGCGTTGAAACCATGCTCTTGAAGAGCACAAGGGGTTCCAAATGGTTCCCACTATGGAGATACCCCGCCATCAGAGCACTCCAAGAGACCACATTTCTAAGTGGCATTTCGTTGAACAGTTTTCGGGCAAGGACCAAGTGGCCACATTTGACGTAGAAGTTGATCAAAGAATTGATTTGGAATATGTGAGTGTGGTGTGAAGCTTGGTTCCGAATTAGCAACTGTGCATGTATGGATTTTCCGAAGGGTAAACATTTGGAATCAGCTGAGAGTTTAAGCAGCTTGACAATGTCTTCAAGGGATGGTACAAACTGTTGCTTTGGTGGCAGTTTTTTCACTGCCAGCATCTTTTACCTTAAACTGCATGCACCATATTTAAAAAATAAGAATCAACACAGAAACAGGAGAGTAAATATTTCTTCCAATAAATATTTATTCCCTGACTAAAATAAATTCTAAATTGATTCCCAACTATACAAAAGAGTGTAAAACACACTTGTCATTAGTAATCAACCCGACATTTTTTGAAGTAAAATGGGTTGTTACCTTTAAGGACTGAGTTGTCCTTATTAATCAATATTTACTCATTGTTCCATCGCATTTTAAGTTAGATCATGGAGGACGATGGAAATGAGGAAGGAGGCAGAGAGTAGAGAGATGAGTTTGTTTGGAATACAAAATGAGAAAGACTATTTTGCCCATGGATTGATTTGTGAATAGAATGATACATAGGTTGGTAAGAAGCAATCATGAGAACAATTCTTTTGAAAAATGTTCTATCCATCTCAATTGAGGTTCCTAGATCCTAAATTAGAAACTTAATAATAAAAAGAGAAACAAACATTTCAATAAAGCTTTTTGGCCAGAGTTTTTGATAAATGCTCGTAAAGAGGATAGTTATCCAAAGCATAATAACCAGAAAAAGTAAAAAGTTAAAACCAAAATGTGGATTCAATTGAACAATAGATAATAATACATTTTCCTGTAAAAACACTCAAGATACAGCAGCATTAAAAGTAGAAGAGAAAAGTTACAACATGCCATTCAATTTTCCCAAGAACAGGATATATATGAAATCTTACAGCTCCTTGTTGGCAATACTTCTTTGCACTTGTAAAAGTAGGTCTAAAATTCTAAAGTGATCTTATCAGACAAACTCAAACAGTCCATAAAAAGAGAAACACAATTCCATTTACTAACCAATGAAATTTTAGCATTCCTCGGTGTCCTGAAATATTTGATCTAGGCTTGGGTTGATGCAAGCTTGATAAACATTGAAAGTAGCACAAATTGACTTCTTGCCGATTAATTTGACCAAAAAGAAAAATTTCAAAGACAATATTCATCCATTATAATTTATTTGCAAAACTCAGTAGACAATATTCCATATTTGAATTCTAAATTATGTGTAAATCACTTTAAAAAAAATCAAACTTTATCTGTTGCTCAAACGAATTAAACAAATGACCAGATACCCAATTCAAGCCCTGAATTTAGGAAGAAAAAGACTTTGAGCTTAATGAAAATGAGTCCATTCAGAATTACAAGTGATTTTGTTCTTTGTTCCGAATGGACTCATTTTCCAAATGAACAGCTTAATGTACTTTGTTCCGAATAGACTCATTTTCATTAAGCTGTTTATAAAGCCCTTTGTTTGTTGGCCTCTTGCAGCAGCACAATAGGTTCAAGAGGCACGGGTACCAAAAGGCTTGGCTTTAAACATAGTTTGAAGAATCACTTGTAAAGACAAAATCATATCATTTAAAAAGAACTTGCATACATAAAAATCTAGGGAAATAAATGATAGCTTCAACAAATTAAACGTGTTTTGAAAATATTTTATGAGTAAATTATTCTTTTCGTTCTACTTTTGAGTAAAGTTCTAATTCTATTAAGGGCAATAGAAGGTACTTTCTCTAATTTTTAACTTTTACTAAGGGAATAAGAAATGACAAGAAGCCTCCAAACAAGTATAAACAGAATTCGTGAAAAAATGTAGAATTGAAATATTGACATGACAAAAATAAGCATATTTTGTTTTTTGGCGCATTAATACCTTTGGCTAGTGTAAAATGTATGCATTTTTAAGGAAAATATTTTAAGTCCCAAGCTCAAGATCTTAAGTAGTAAAAATCAATCATTTTACAAATTTGGATAACAAGAATAAGTCTCCTGAATTTTCATGACTATGATCTAAAAAATTATATATCATCTTTGGATAGGATAATTTTATCTTTCATGGCTAATAAATTCAAATCTAACTTTTTATTGAAATACTTAACCTTAGGAAAGAAAAAGCAGTAAGTGATGTAATTAGCAATCAATAATATTTTGCTAAGTTTATACTCTGGGTAATACAATCTTCTGTTATGTTGATAATAATGGTTACAAATTACCTTTTCTTTCTCAAGCACCTGTGCTGAGGCATCTGTAGGAGCTGATGAAGGCCAAACTGCTGGCTTAGGCCAAGGTAGCAAGCTGAGATTAGAACTGCTCATAAGAAAAGAAATCATCATCAAACAATGAAAATAAGGAGTCTAGCCAAGTGTAGTGTAATAAGTATTGGATTATCAACTAATGGAATGACAATTGATCACAATAAGATAACATAAGTATAAAATGTATCTATTGACAGGACTTCTTTCGATTTCAGTTTCATATCCAATTAAATAGGCAAGACTCATGAACTGCAACATATATAAAATTCAGAAAGCAACCCGGACAAAAAAATTATTAATATGGGTCAAAAAGGAGAACATGATGCATTTACCTTCACTCTTGCCAGTGAATATAGGTCGCCTAGAAGATGAAAGAACCTTTGCTCTATGTAAATTGTATATTTATCATACTACTACTTTTTCTTGGTGTTAATATGTGATTATTTGAATGCCAACAGTTTTATGGTACTTAATTACATATATCTTTAATTTGTTGATCCAATGTAGATAGAGTATTGTAAATAATGCTTCTATGTGGGTGGGAACAATCCCCAGCCACAAATATGTTATGTTTCCTCTCAACTTCAATCCAACTGCATCCTGCTGGCTTTTTCAAATCTTTATTCTTCATCATCTTTCTAACCTCCATGACCCCATCCCATCTAGCATCTGCTGCATACAAATTTGATAAAACAATGTAGTTTCCAATGTCATCAGCTTTGATTTTGAACAGATGGCTGGCTACAATGCGCCCCAATTCAACTTCATGATGGATTTTGCAGGCACCAAGCAATGACCCCCAAAGACTGGCATTAGCTTCAATTGGCATCTTGGTGACGAGAGAATATGCTTCCCTAACTCGGCCACCTCGAGCAAGGAGATCCACCACGCAAACATACTGTTCTGCATTTGGCTGCATACCATGGATTTTCTCCATTGAATAAAATATCTTCAGACCTTCGTTTACAAGGCCAGCATGACTGCAAGCTGATAATACAGAAGTGAAGATAACATGATCTGGCTTGATTCCCATTTTAAGCATATCAGAAAAAATTCCAAGTGCTTCTTCACTCATACCATGCATGGCATACCCGCCAATCATAGCAGTAAACATAACCAAGTCCTTAGTAGCACTTGCGCGAAATAGCTTACTCGCACAGCCTATGATACCACATTTTGCATATGCATCTAAGAGGGCTCCTTTTAGGTGAAGATCCTCAAAACAAGAACGAATGATATAGCCGTGACATTGTGTTAGCAAGTGTGCCGATGCCATTTGTGTGCATACCGGAAGGATGCTCATGATAGTCACCTCATCAGGCTTCATCCTTCGAGCTTGTAACTTGTAGAACAGTCTGAGAGCTTGATCCCGACAATCATTTTCGGCATATACTCGAACCATAAGATTCCAGGTGGTAAGATCTGTCTCAGACATCCCACTAAAAATCATATTTGCATCATGATGTGATCCTAAACCCACATAACCTGAAATCATCGAATTGCACGAGACCAGATTCCTTTTCTCTGATAGATTCTGAAACATTCTATTAGCATAGTCCATGTTACCACATTTAGCATATGCATCAAGTATTGCATTTCCAACTGCGGGTGCAATGTCACTAACTAGAAATCCAGCCTTAATTGAATAGGTGTGTATTTCTTTAACCTTTTCTACTCTCAAGAGAGAAGCACAAAAATGGATGGTAGCCAATACTGTAACTGAGTCAGGTCTAATTCCAAGTTTAAGCATTGTATGTAACAAGCTGAGAAATCTTGAATGATGCCTCTTCTCTCCAAAGGCATCAAGAATAGAATTCCATGAAATCAAATCTTTCCTAGGTATCATATTGAAAGTATGATATGCTTTCTCTGTATTGCCACATTTTGCATAGAAACTAACTAAAGCATTCCCAACAGTAGTATCTTCAAAAAGATAATGGTGTCTAAAGATATATGCATGGATCTGTTTCCCTACCTGCAAGTTTCTGAATTGAGCACAAAGTGGAAGTATGCTAACAATAGTCACAGAATCAGGCAATAGCATCTCTTGAGATACTAAATTACTCAATAGATTCAACGCTTTAAACCATTCACCATTTGATGTGAATCCTGCAATAATAGCATTCCAAGAGACCAAGTCCCTTGCATCCATTGCCCAAAATAAAGATTCCGCTTCCATCATCCGACCAACTCTTATGTAGAAGCTAATCAAAGCATTGGACACAGAAACATCAGCCGACAGTTCAGCCCGTTGCAGCACATAAGAGTAGATTTGCCTTCCATACTGGTATGCAACATTCTCACCAAGCAACGCACAAACAGGCAGAATATTTGCTGTAGTGGCATAATTTGGTTGTGTTGGCCCTTTCACCATTGAACTGAACAATGTAAATGCATCTTCAAACAAGAGATTCTCAGCAAGACCTGCAATCATTGCATTCCACGAAACAACATCTTTGTGACCAATGTTGTCAAAAACAGCATATGCATCATGAGATACCAGTCCACACTTTGCATACATTGACATAAGAGCATTCCCAGCAAGAGTGTCCGCCTCAAAACCAGACTTTATAACGTAAGCATGCACACTCCTTCCAGCGTCGACATCCCCTAAACGAGCACAAACAGGAAGGACAATGGCAACAGTAACTGCATTGGGCTTAGCCTCCCCATTGGAGTGCATTGTCTGAAACATCCTCATCACAACCGAATCGTACTTCATGGACCCTGAAAACCCAGATAGAACAATGTTCCAAATGACAGAATCACGGTGGCTGAGCTGATAAAACATCTTATTACATTCAACAAGCTTGCCACATTTTGCATACATGTTAAGCAACGCTTTGTTTGTAACCTGGCAAGCACCATGGCCCTGCTTAACAACATAGCCATGGAGAGCTGTGCCCAATTTGAGAGCCAATAGGGCAGAACAAGACTTGAGAATGGAAGCAACAACACTGTGATTGGGTTTAAAATCTGCATAACCCTTTATGTATTGATGGAAAAGGGACAAGGCTTCCTTGTGCCTGGAATCAACACATAAGGTCCTGATCATGGAGCCTCATTTCTTGAAATCGTGCTGAAACATGCCCTTCTTCAAAGAGGAAGCTACAAACTACGAGGCTTCAACATTATTAGAACACCAAGTGAATACAGCACAGTGAATAGTGAAAGCTACATAAATGTCAAAACTTTAAGGCTTCCGAATTCCTCATTCTCATGCCACAATTGATGAACAAAAAAATATATATTCTTCTTTGGCATTTTCCCAAACAGTTAGCGTGCTCATTGGAAATGTCCTGGTGAGTCCTTACTTGTAGTTGCATTAAATTTTCCTTGAATTTAATTTAAATTTTTTCCCCTCTTGTCAAGTTTTTTTCACTTGAATATCCAACTATCTACTAACAACAGGTTTCTATCAACTTCTTGGAACACCAACTTAAAATTTCATCAACAAAAAAATTGCATAAAAGGAACAAAAAAAGGATAAAGACAAATCAACATCTACCTCCTTTCCAAGTTGACAAAGAGAATCATTTGTCACTTTGTCATTGATGAATAACTGGTTTGTTTGCGCTGAAAAGTCCCAAATATACATCTGCACAATCAACACCAGCAAATTTTACATAACCAAGGTAACATTGAAGCCCATGCACAAAATCAATTAATAGTTAGATAACTCACAGACTATACTCAGAGTCGAATATGTCACAGGCTTTCTTGTAGAATTTGGCCACATGGTATCACACTATCACATAACCTATTAATCAATCAATCAGCAGATTTCAATCATCCAAAAAAAAAAAAGCAATTCACAGCTTATCCAACCATTGCATATTTCAATCAACCAAGGTATATATATATATATATATATATATATATATATATATATATATATATATATATAATGCATCAATCAATAATCAACATTCCCACAATGCCACAAAACAGCAACTACATAAACAAATAAACCCTAAACAGTAACAATCATGAAAAAAACAGCCACAATCATGAAAAAAAAGGGCAAAAATCAATCATTAACCATTTAAACCTACATTAAAAGATATAAACAGCAACAATCACCCAAATCATTAAAAATTAATAGAGAATAATTAAAAAAATTAAAAAAACTCACGTCAGGAAGGTTGACGCCTTGACCGCAGGGAGAGAAGCGAGCCACCGCGAAGCACAGACCGGCGAGGTGACGCAGTGAAGGCGCAGGAGCTGGCGGACGCAGTGAAGGCGCAGGGTCGACGTGACGCGAACGGAGGAGACAGACGCGGACGGAGGTACAGACGACGTGACAACAGTGAAGGCGCAGGAGCTGGCGGACGCAGACGAGCCGGCGACCGT
Organism: Arachis hypogaea; assembly: GCF_003086295.3. Lineage (NCBI taxonomy): Eukaryota > Viridiplantae > Streptophyta > Magnoliopsida > Fabales > Fabaceae > Arachis > Arachis hypogaea. Next base: position 20,484,849 of record NC_092047.1, read on the forward strand.
GCGGTGAGAGGGAGAAGGTTGAGGCGCCAAAAGGAGAACTCGCCAAAAAGAAAATGCAAAAAGGAGAAATAAAAAGAAAAAGAAAATGCAGAACCAGATTCCCCGCCACCACTCCTCCTCCGTCGTATCCGCCGCAACCCCAACACACCTTCTTCCTCTTCGACTCCAAGAATCTGAACTTCCTCTTCGCAACCTGGTTTCTCTTCTTCTCTGCACGGGGGCTGCTGCGTTATTCACTTATTCACCGATCGCCTTTTTTCCTGGGTTTTTCAAGGGTTTGAGATTTTTGTTTTATGTTGATTTTGCGGTGAGAAAAAAAAAAGGGATTTTAGTGGTGAGTGATGTGCCACTTTCTGAAATTGAAAACATTAAAACAATCAGCTGGTGTTTTGAATATTTTGTCAAAGGGGATCTGAGTGATGGATTCTGTGGAAGTATTAATTGGCTTTTTTTGGTTGTGTGCAACTTTTGAAATGATTATTTTTGGAGTATTTACCCAAATTGGTCCCTAAAGAATTTTAAAGTGGACGTTTTAATCTCTAACTAAAATTAATTACTTCGTTAGTTCTCAATGTTTTTTGGCATCATATAAATTGATCTTTTTTCTCATCTTCGTTAACCACTAACGGAAGGAGATGATGTGTCGTGTGACTGTGATGAGTCAGCTGTTAAGTTCCACGTGTTACATTAGGACAAATTGGTCTTTGAACAGATTGATACAAAACGCTGCGTTTTGGAATAGGGCACGACGTCGTTTTGTGAGAGGAAGAGTCTATCAAAACTGAAGCATCTCTTTGCCTTCCCTCCACCAAAACGAAATTACTCTGAACTCCCTCTCTTCTCTTAGGTTTTACTAAGGAAGCCACCACCACGTCAACCTGTAGTCCTCCGACCACTTCCATTGACGTTGTCGATGCTAGGGTTTGAACGAGTCAGCATTATTGCAGAAGAAGGTACTGTGGGTGTATCGCTGGCCACTGCCACTGGTCGAGGTTAGTATAGTTATGAGTTTATATATTAAGTTGTTGATGGTATAGTTGATCATTATTGACATTGTTTAACTGTGTGATCATGCAGTTTAGGTTTCTGTTAGAATACCATTAGTTGCTATAAATAAAAGTTGTTTTTGATTCTTTGATACTATTTCACATGGGTTACTGATAAGTGTTGTGGTGTATACATATACGAGGTTAACATGAAAAAGATACAATATTTCATGATAAACATATCGTATTGATGTATTAAGCTGATTATGAAAATTTTATCCAAATAAGAGAAGTTAGGGTAACGTTTAGTATTGATGAAATTTTATCCAAATTTTATCTGATTAAGGGTAACCTTTAGTATTCTGATATTGATAGTGATATTCTATCTTTGTAAATTACAGATGACTAAGTGGGTTACTCCTGTGTTTCAACATGGGGGGAGCTTTGTTAAAGATAACAAGGGTGAACTTCTCTATCTTAATGGCAATGTAAAAAGATTTCCTCCGATGGATCTGGACTTAGTGAATTACTTTGACTTGAAGAAATTGTTTGAAGAGATCGGCTACCTTGAATTCAAAAAGATGTGTTGGTATGATCCAAGAGTTCCTAGCATCGAAGCAGACTTACACCCTATTTATGGAGATAAAGAAATTAGAGAGATGTGTGATGCAAAGAGGGAAGACAAAGAAACTGATGAGTTGTACTTGTTTTTTGACCACCCAATTATGGAAGATGTTGAATGGTCGGAAGAAGATGAGATGAATCTCGGTCAGGGAGATGATGGTAATAACAATATGAAAGAAGAACACACTGATGACGATAGAGAGGCCGAGGTCTTTTCTGATGATCCAATCTCTGATGGTGATAGCTATGATAGCTATGAAAGTGCTGAAGATGAACCCTATAAACCTCCACCTCCAGGCTTTGAGAGTGATACCGAGGATGATGAAGATGAATTGCTCATTAATATAACCAAGAGAAAAGGTGGCAAAGGAACTAAGAAGGCTGGCAAGAAAAAAATTGTGAAAAATGTAAGGAACAATGTTGGTCCTAAAGTCACTACTGGGCCTACCCACACATCCAGGCCCAATAACACAGCTGGTACTTGCTGATCTTATGTTACTGCCTGATAATCTTGAGCAGGAATTCCATGTGTTCATGTGTTGACAACTATACAAAAGAGGTGTGATAGGCCAGAACCTTATGTGCACCCTTGGCTCAAAACGGATGCATTTAGAGCCACGTATGAACATGTAATCAAACCAGCCAACTCAGAGGAATATTGGAAAAAGACTGGTCTCTTGGCTCCAGAGCCACCCACCATTAAGAGACCACCTGGGCGCCCAACCAAGAAAAAGAGAAAACTTGATCCTGTTGAGGATGCATGGGATGCGACAAAAGGAAGAAGGACATTCATGGTCACTTGCCAAAAATGTGGTCAGAGTGGTCACAATGCAAAGACATGCAAGGGACCACCAAGGCCTAAACCACCCCCAAAGGTTAAGGAAAATAAACGGTCAAGAGCTAAGAAAAATACTTCATCTGCTCCACCACCACAAGATGAAGTCCAAGTCTCCCAAATAGCCCCTCAACCACTGCCACGGGTAAAACATCATTACTTGTTGAATTTGTTGTTGTGGTCATATTATTCTCATGCTACTTGCACTTACCGGATCTTCAATGTAATATTGACCTCTTGGCTTAATTTATAGGGATCTATTTGCCTGATAAACCCTTTCAATGGGGATCTATATGTCTGATAAACTGTTTAGTTGGGGATCGAAAAGTCTAATGCTTTGGTTCATTTTTGTTGTATTAGGAGCATACAACTAACATGTCAAGTGGTGCTGCAACTGCATCAGCATTCAGGCCTCCAAGACCTAAACAACCAATTAGGAGGCCACATCCTACTCCAGCACCTACCCCACCATCTGCTCCAGCACCCTCTCTAGGTACACCATCTCCGCACCACCACAGAGGCCTACCCAATCAGCATCACTTGAAACACTTGCTGCTACAAGTCCTGGCACAGCTTCAAGAATCTTCAAGTTCATTCCAATGCTGGACTAAGACTTCCAAAATAGATTTAGTCCTATTATGTCAACATAGTTTTATGAGTTTAATACAACTTTGTCATATTTTGTTATGTTCTTAGTGCATCTTGTTGAGACAATATAGTATGTCTATGTTTGGTTATTATGTTGACAGTGCATGTCACTGCACCTTCTTGGTGGAACATCTTATTAGTCCTAGAAAAAACTTAACGATTAGCTACCCTTTTGTTTAAAACTTTGGTTATATGGAATGATAGTATGGTACTTAGATTTAAGTAAATATGATTTAATTTCATTTCTAATACAACTTTTCTCTATCCAGTAAATACTCATCATTCACCTACTCATTGTTTGTTGCTTGCCAAAACACTTACAGATTAGTGTTTCAAAAAACAATAGCTAACACCGTAATTACTTGTTCAACTATATAACATAAGATACAATCTTCCTCAATCTACATAAATCTTACCTACAAGAAGACAGACCACAAATCCTAGAATGAAAAAGAACACAGGACTGCAGCACCCGAACCATCGTCAATTTTCAGCGGCATTCTTGTTCTTCTTCTCAAATGCATCAAGCAATTCTTTCAGCTTCTTCACCTTCTCCGCCAGAGCATCATTATCTTTTCCACCATGACCATCACATTGAAATACCCTATCAAACCACACAAAGAAATTACAGTGGGGAGTTTTCTCCTTCCCATATAAATAGAAGGGTTTAGGGTACAGCATTATCAGAAATTATGTTTGGAATACAAAAAAAAATTTAAAATCATCCATACATTACCTGTAAAAAAGACAGCCAAAGAAAGGTCTTTTTGGATTTTTCTCCGTTCCGGACTCTACAACTATGGCTTAGGCTCCACAATGACATCTTGGAGTTTCCCCTCTGGTGACTCTAAACCTACCGCTGCGGGCAGAACCACTGCTAACACTTCCGTCACCACTAGCTTTAACTCCCCGCCGATGTGAACTTCCACAACTTTCTCCGGTTGCCATTGTTAACAACTATAGCCTTCTCTGTTGCGTTACTTGCTATTCGATAATTTAGGATTTTGGAAAGAGGAAGAAAAAGAAGTTGATTTTATACGTCGTTTCATGGCTATCTACAGTTTCTCATTGTCATTTTTGTACAATCCGACCCAGGGACCACTTTGTCTGCTTTCATACGTGACACGTTGGATTTCGCTGTTAAGCTTTAACAGCCTAATCTAACGGAAGGATTAATCTGTCTGACGCCAAAAAACGTTGAGGACTAACGGAGTAATTAATTTTAATTGGAGACTAAAACGTCAACTTTGGAATTTCTTAGAGACCAATTTGGGTAAATACTCTTATTTTTAACTTTCATACTGTAAATGAGTTTTATGGTAAATTATGGTTTTATAGATTGATGATGGATGAGTGCTTGGGCTTCATCGGTTTTAATCATAAGTTTCATCATCTTGGCATGTTTTATTGGAAAATGTCTTTCTATTTCAGTTGGGACTTGGGAAAGCAGAATAAACATTGCCATACATGTTATATTTGCAAGGTGGAGCTCGGAGGGAGCCGTATGTGTATATTTTGATAGGATAATAAAATTGACGGTTGGAGAACATTTATATGATATTTTTAAAATAGGGTAAAGTACTAAATTGGTCCCACGGCGTAATCCTATTTTGATTCTTAAGGTTTAAAGTGTTCTATTTGAATCCAAAAAATTTTATTTAGTTTCAATGTAGTCCCACCGTGAGGTTAAAATTAAATAATTAACGAAATATCCTACATGGCAGCAGTACAAGAACAAGATCGATAATCTGGAAAATAAGTACAAGCTCCAGAGACACAAAATCAACCGTAGATGCATCAATATATTTATTTATCATTTTCCTTAGTTCTATAGAAAATATTTCATTTAAATTATAAGAAAAATAATAAATAAATATATTGATGCATCCACGGTTGATTTTGTGCCTCTGGAGCTTGTATTTATTCTCCAAATTATCGACCTTGTTCTTGTACTGCTGCTATGTAGGACATTTCATTAATTATTTAACTTTGACCTTACTGTGGGACTACATTAAAGCTAAATAAAACTTTTTTTTATTCAAATAGGACATTTTAAACTTTAAGGATCAAAATAGGATTACGCCCAAATGTAGGGGACCAATTTAGTACTTTACCCTTTAAAATATTAAAGATAAGTTTGGAACGGTCAAAATTTGGTTTGTAGGAAACAAATTTTTTTATTATTTTAAAATTTATTTTATAAAATTTCGAATCACGGTCCAATAAAAAATAGTGAGATTGTCCAATGGTAAAAATTAAAACGAAAATTAAAGAAAAATGTCATTAATAAAGTCAAAATTGACTTTATGAAGATAATTAATCTTCCTAAGTCAAGTTTGACTAGTAAATAATAAATATTAGTTTGCCATTGGTTTATTTTCCTTACTAGAGTTTTTTTGAGCTGAAAATTTACTTTTAATGATGGTTTTGCGTGTGCCGAAAAAATTTCTTATAACCAAAAACTTTGAAATCAGTGGTAAAAATAATTTCTACTTTGGTAATTGTGTCCCAAAATTAATATTAGCCATCCATTCATGATTTATTTCTTTAAGAATAAATCTTAGCTATTAATTATTTCACCATACAGTAAAATTTACTCCGAACTGAATTTCTGACTAGTATTTCGCAAAAGACTCCTAGAGACCTCAAATCTTCTTGCCACGCAAGTAACTTGTCTCTCCTTCTTAGCTTCTGTGCTGAGACTATCTCAACCTTTTCACCCATCTTTGTATTTTTAACCTCGAGTAACTAACTGTAATTAACTGTGGATAAACTCGACACGCAAGCGCTAACCAAGCTTTCTCGTTTTCACGCTCCTTCTTCATTAAAACCTAGCCCTTGACCATAAAAATTCAGCCTCTTTTAACATCATAAATTCAGCAAGACTTTGATTTTTTTATTTAAGGAAGCATTAGCCACAAAATTCACAAAACACTTTACACATTTTTACACTCTTTTGACCGAATTCTTGAGAGAGAATTAGATAAAATTCTTGCCCTTGTTCTCTGCGCCCCAATCCCTATTTCAAATCTTCTTCCATTATTCTTCATGTGTTTTTCAAGTACTCAATTCATACAAACATAAACTCTTGTCCGTTTTTGCTAATCCTTGTGTTTATACCGAAATTTCAGTTAGGTAAATTCTTGTTATTTCTCTTTTCCTTTTCTAATTTTTAAAACAGCGGCCATGATGAATTCTTACTCTTCTCCATGTATAGAGAACTCCTCTTGAAGCACACATAGATTACACCTAAGGAGTTGGAGAAATTCGAGCTCAAAGCGGTTGAATTTCGACGTTTTTGCGACACTTTCGGCCAAAAACCGAAACTGCACCATCACCAACTGTGCTTCTGTCTTTGTGTGCATGTTTTCTAGTATGTGAAAGGTTTAATAACTGAATTACATGAGGTAATGATTAGGAATAGTTAGAATATGTTTGTGCTTGATTTAGTATTCATATAAGCCAATTTGTGGTGAATTTTGTACTTAATTTTGTAATATGTAAATTCAGTGGTGCTTCTCTATTTTTGTCTTGTTATTTGAGTGATATATGAAGCTTATTTGTCTCTGAAAATTGTATAAAACCACTGAAATTATTTGAAGCACTTGGGATTTAAGTTTCAAGACTTAAAAGTCACTAAAAATGGATAAAAATGAAAAACTGCACCCCTGAAAATTCAACCACTAAATGATCACGAAAGTCATGTATATAAGGGTTAAAAAGAGTTTAGAAAATTGATTTTAATCCTATAGAACAAAGGTGTAAAAGTAAAAAGGGTGTTATGGTCACTTTAAAAAATGGTTAAAAATATAATTTAATTGAAAGATAAGTAAAATTCTGAACTTAATGTCATCAAGGATAAATTAGTAATTATATAAATTAATTGGGTTAAAATTATAATTACAATAAAGTTTCAAGCCTAAATAAAAGCTTTAGTAAAAATTAAAAGTAAAACGATAAAAAGCAGTAATTAGAATAAGTAAATAAATTAATAAAGGGTAAAATGATCTTTTAGGTCTCTAAGGGTAAAATTGACATTAATTAAAAGTATTATGGATAATTTGGTCCTAGAAAAATATTAGGATTAACCCGATAATATGCTAAATCAGGTTAAACGGTAAAACTAGCGTACTTAGGGCATACTAGTAATTTTAGGCATAAAGTCAAAATTAAAAATTATTAATTAACTTAATGAAGGATAAGAAGGTCTTTTAAGAAAAAATATGAGAGTAAAATGGTGAAGTAATAACATTAGTGGTGAAAGTGTCACTAAAAACCTAAAGAAAACTAGAAAAACGAAGTTATGTACAAAAAGGGTAAAATTAGAAATTACAAAAATACCAAGGGCAAAATGATAAAATATGTGACAAGGCTCAGATGTTTTAAGAAAGGACCAGGTATAAGTTTTTATAAAAGAAGGGCAGAGAAGTCCCTTAGAGATAAATTTTATTTAAGATGTGCCGCGAAAAAAAGAACTGTAAACTCCAAGGTGCCAGAGGTTGTTTGGAGGCGGGTATTACCCACTGGCTATTAAAATTCTATTTCCCCTTTTATGCACATATTATGGCATCAAATTTTGCGACGATTGCCTGTTGTCACGGACTGGTGGTATGCTTAACCACATCGAAACGTATGCAACAGACGCAATCGAAAAACCATATCTAGGACTAATTCCTAGGTAATGTCGGGTTGCGGGATGTAAATCGACATGTGAGCTCATGACCTGCATAGGACCAGGCATGCATCATACTCCTTTGCTGCATTTATCTGTGATTGTGATTTATCTCTACTTCTTGTACTTTGTATTTGTTTACTATTCTGCTATATACTTGTGCTTGTACTTGTTTGTGTGACTTACTGACCTAACTACGTGAAGTCTTAGACTTAGGCTACAAAACTTCTTAGGATTCCTGTATAGTACCCTGCTGGAAACCTTAGGTTCTCACCCCTTACTTTCCCGTTCCGCAGATGCAAACCGGCGAGATCTTCTTTGAGTTTCTAGCCTTGAGACTAGCGAGCAGCAGTAGCATTACCGGAAGGTCAGAGCGACTTCTTTGACTTCCACACAGAACTTCCATGTTTCTTTAGTTACCAGGGATCGATGACCAGCAGTGGTAGTAGTAGTAGTAGTCGTCTTTGCCCTCGCTTTGTATAGATTTTTAGAGGGTTAGGTGCTTTTGTAAATACCTATATAAACAAGTTAGAACAAGTCCCAAACTAGTGTTACTCTTATGAGTTGAGGCCTGTTAGTATAAATAAAGAGTTTGTAAATATTTTCATGAATAAGCAACGACGTAACTCGGTGTGAATTATGATGTACTAAATGAGCCTTCGGGCATATATGTATGTTTTCTGTATTTTCTATGCTTCATGTATATATTATCTGTTTAACTATTGCCAATTTCGTTATATCTATATATCTGACATGCGATCTCGACTAGTGCTATAAGCTCATATGTATATATTTAATATAAGGCCTAGAGTCTCTAAAAAAAAGCTGTGTAGTAGCGCCAGGCAACTAGCATTGGTCATGACGTGCTAGAAGTTGGGTCGTTAGAGGGACTTATCTCAAATATTGAGGATAAAAAAAAATACTTTTAGTCTTTTGAAAATTCAAAACCACGTCATTTTAAAGGGGGTTTAAAATAAAATTTAGCCGGTCCAAATTTTTCAAAACTACCAATTTATTGATTTTTATCAAAATCAATCCGGGTCAAACTAATTTTCTTCAATTTTTTTTCGGTCCTATGCTCTGTTTGGACTTGTCCCATAGCTAGGTCACCAGATTTCTAGTCCAATCAGTTAGAGCGGTACGATTTTTACAACTATAATCACTTTGAGATGACATTTGAGTAATCTTTATTCTTTCATTCTTGATAAGCTAAAACATGAAACTTAGATGCATAACTCCAACTTTTTTAAAATGAGTCGTTCCTATGTGAAGATGGACTAATTCGAATTCAAATTACTTGTGGCTCCTATAGCGCAAGATTGGGTGGAACTCTACTACTAATAGGAACTGCGTTTGGGAATTAAGGGTCTCGGAGAATATGAAGTTCTTGATTTGATTGTGCTTTACATGATACATTACCTACTTGCCAGAATGTGGCTACTCCAATGCTACGAGGGCGGCACCTTATGCGTAGGATATGCTTAGCTCGTGAGATTGGTTGCACCATTTTTTATTTGTGAAACCAATTTACCAGAGACATTCTTCCTCATCTCTCATTGGAAGGTTCCCTGGATCATGCAAAAACAAAGGTGATTCATTAAATCTTTGAATTGAAGCTCCTCCCCTAGTTGGCTTATTGACAGACAAGCAAACCAAGTAGCAAATTGGTTGGCCAAGCATAACGCCTTAGTCGTTATTAGCAAAATATTGTGGACGAAGCCTCCAAGATCTTTGCAAAGGATACTGTTACGGACTGCCACGAGCCCAGCCCAATCGGTCGACGGGTCAGAGCCCCACCTCTGACCCAAGCCAAACCCATCCCTCACAACAGGGAAAACCCGATGGGTCGGTTCCCAACACCCGACCCAAAGCGCGCCCAACTCGCCAACTGGGCGGCCCAAGTCACCATGCCCAACGACCGGTCGGGTCGGTACCCCCGGGGCAGCACCCAAAGCCTCGACCCGAAAAACCGGAACAACTTGCTCCCCCCACGTGGACCAGGACAGCTCATGGAAGCTCCTTGGCCAGTGGGCTAGGTCACCTATGGGCCCATCCAGCACAGTATATAAGGGAAGAGGCCAGCTCTTCCCCCAAGGTACGTAACATCTTACCCAAGGAGCGACTCCCCACGTCGGAAGAACTTCGCGAGGGAGGAGGGGCCCGCCTGAGTAGGGCGAGCTCGACAGCTCGTGCCAGCGAACAACCATGATCCTTCATTCAGCCAAACCAACCAATCTACACCAAGACCCCCAAAAGACGTCCCTTCGGAGGGACAGGAGTCAATAGCGCCAAGATTATGCAGGAGCTTAGACACAGAGTACAAAACCTTGAAAGGGAGCTGGCTGCGAGGAGTCGATCCCACGAAGACGTCAGCCGATCCCGCACCCGCTCCCCCTCCCGAAGATATGAAAGCCGAGAAAGGAGTTCGACAAAGCACGAAGACGAAGCGTATACGTAGGCGACCTCCCGGTCTACCCGAGGTAGGTCCGAAAGCCACGGGAAATCCCAAAAGGGAAAAGCCAGGAAACGGCTGGAACCCATTATCATGGGAGCCACTCCTTTCCAACCCTTGATCCTCATGGTCCGGCTTCCGAGGAATTTCGACAAGCCGACGGACATGAGGTACGATGGGACTAAGGACACCCAAGAACACCGCATGACATTTGAAGTAAGAATGAATCTGGAAGGGGTAGGCGACACGGTCAGGTGCCGAGCATTCCCTGTGACGCTGGCTGGCCCAGCGATCCGATGGTTTAATGCACTCCCACAAGGATCCATCGCAACCTTCACGGACATCTCCCAAAGCTTCCTAGCTCGGTTCACGACACGCATAGCCAAGGCGAAACACCCGATCAACTTGCTGGGAGTTACCCAAAAACCCGGAGAGCTGACCAGGAAGTTCCTGGACAGATTCAATGATGAATGTTTAGAAATTGATGGCCTCACTGACTCGGTTGCCAGTCTCTGCCTGACGAACGGCTTGCTAAACGAGGACTTTAGAAAGCACCTCACTACCAATCCCGTCTAGACCATGCAGGAAATTCAAAGCGTGACTAAAGAATACATCAACGATGAGGAGGTAAGCCATGTCGTGGTAGCCAACAAACGGTAGCCCTCGAACCCCCAGCACGGCAGGCCCCTCAGGTCGATAGGTATAAGGAAGCTCCCAGGGACGGAACCTCGGCAAAACAATCAAAACAACTCCCACGAGTAGAGAGATTCACAAACTACATGCCACTCACGGCGCCCATAGTAGAGGTCTACCAGCAGATCGCGGACAAGGGAATCCTGTCCAGTCCCAGACCATTGAAAGAGAGAACAAGAGGAAACAAAAGCCTTTACTATGATTACCATAAGGGGTTCGGTCACAAAACCCAGGACTGCTTTGATCTCAAAGACGCTTTAGAGCAAGCCATCAGGGAAGGAAAGCTGAACGAGTTCTCCTGACTCATCCGAGAACCAAGGAGGCAAGAGCGAGAATGCTCCGAGGAGAACCGCAGCCGAGCTGTCAAACCAAGACAAGAGCCCGCCGGGAGCGCCGACAACCCCCCAACTTTCGTGGTCAACATCGTGGTCGAATGAGATAACCCTCCTAAGTCTAGATCAACAGCAAAGAAGGATACCCGGATCCTATCTATCTTGACGGGAGGCCCCGCCGTTCCTAGCAGGGGATCTCCCATGATATCTTTTGGTCCAGAAGACCAATGGTTTCATGATTTTCCCGAAAACCCCCCATGGTAATCACAGCAATGGTAGGAACAGGCTTAGTCAAGCGAATCCTCGTCAACACCGGGACCGACTCCAATATCCTGTTTAGGAATGTATTCGATGCCATGAGACTCAAGGAATCTGACCTCAAGGGCCACCAGCACGGGGTCATGGGACTAGGCGACAACTATATAAAACCCGACGGGACAATCTCCCTCCCAATCTTCCTAGGAACTGGAGACATCAGGAGGTTGGTTATGGCGAACTTCGTAGTCCTCAGAGACTCCACAGCCTACAACATCATTATAGGGAGAAAGACCATCAACGAGCTCTCAGCCGTGATATGTACTAAATTCCTAACGATGAAGTTCGTAACAGACAAGGGAACCGTTGGCTCCATTGGGGGGGGACTTAGGAGCAGCGGTTGCCTGCGACAATGCCAGTCTCTCCCTAAGGAAAGAGTCTAAGAAGGCAGCTGGCGTGTTCTTGGCAGACTTGGATGTAAGGATGGAGGACAAGCCGAGGCCAGAACCAGAAGGGGACATGGAGAAGTTCCAGATAGGAAAGTCAGCAGAGCAGTTTACCTTCGTAAACAGGAACCTGCCTCACGAACTCAAGGGCCCCCTCATAGAGGTCGTAAGGGTGAACGGTGATCTCTTCGCATGGACACCATCAGACATGCCAAGCTTGGATCCCGAAGTCATGTCTCACCATCTAGCCGTCAAACCGAACGCCAAACCAGTAGCCCAACGGCGAAGAAAGATGTCCCAAGAAAGGGCCGACAAGGTGGCCAAGCAAACAGCTGGGCTACTAGAAGCTGGATTCATCAAAGAGCTCGGTACTCGACGTGGCTGTCTAATGTCGTCTTCGTCAAAAAAGCCAGCGGGAGGTGGAGAATGTGTGTTGACTACTCCGATTTGAACAAAGCATGCCCTAAAGAGTCCTTCCCCCTCCCCAACATTGACACCTTGGTGGATTCGGCAGCAGGATATCACTTCCTCAGCTTCATGGACGCGTACTCCAACTATAACTAAATCCCGATGCACCGACCTGATGAAGACAAAACGGCGTTCATAACGCAGGGGGCACCTACTGCTACAAGGTAATGCCATTCGGACTGAAGAACACAGGAGCCACCTACCAAAGGCTAATGAGCAAGGTCTTCCACGACCTCATCGGCAAAACGGTAGAAGTTTACATCGACGACATCCTGGTGAAGACAGCAGAACCGAATAGTCTTATAGACGACCTCCAAGCTGTCTTCAAGGCAATAAGGAAATTCAAGATGAGGCTCAACCCACTCAAATGCGCATTTGCCATGGAAGCAGGGAAATTCCTAGGCTTCATGATAACGCAAAGAGGGATAGTGGCCAACCCAGACAAGTGCGAAGCCGTCCTCAAGATGACAAGCCCAGGATGCGTCAAAGACGTGCAACGGCTCGCCGGGAAACTTACGGCTTTGTCCTGATTCCTCGGAGCCTCGACAGAAAAGGCCATCCCATTCTTCAATATAATGAAGAAAGGGATCGCCTTCGAGTGGACTCCGGCGTGCGAAGAGGCATTTAGCCATTTCAAAAAGATACTCTCGAAACCTCCCGTGCTCAGTAAACCTAGAGAAGGAGAACCTCTGTACCTATACCTGGCGGTAACCACACAAGCCATGGCAGCAGTCCTTGTCCGAGAAGAAGACAAGACTCAGCACCCAATATACTTCATCAGCAAGGTACTCCAAGGAGCGGAGCTGAAGTACACCAAGCTGGAAAAATTGGCTTACGCCCTACTGACCTCGTCCAGAAGGCTAAAGCAATACTTCCAAGGGCACGTAATCATCCTAAGAACCGACTAGACCATACGACAAGTCCTCCAGAAACCCGACCTTGCGAGGAGAATGATGGCATGGGCAGTAGAGTTGTCTCAGTATGACTTACAGTACGAGCCCAGGCAGGCGATTAAAGCCCAAGCAATGGCCGATTTCGTGGTCAAAGTCACAAGGGAGACAGCCGACATACCGAGCACACGGTGGAAGCTCCACGTTGACGGAGTGATGCGTGGCAGAAGTTAACCAGTTAAGAGAAATGTGTTGCAAGTATAGTTCTCAACCAGCTAAAGTCTGCCTCACCAATTTAAAAAGGGTTGTCACAAAAATTAGAATTAAAAATACTGGGAGTATGAGTCCCAGGTCGTCTCCCAACAAGTTGCAGGAAAGAGTGCTAATTTATTAATTAAAAATTTTCCAGAAGGTTTGAATTGGATAATGAGTAATTAAAATAATTGTAAATTAAAGCAATAACTAAGAATTATTATTAATATTAAAAAGGCCTTGACTGGGAAATTAATTGATTGGAAGTTCTGTCCTTGTTGGAATCTTCTCAAGTGTAATGTAAAGCGGTTGTTGTTTTCACTTAGTTAACCCTTACTGAGTAAAGGAAAGTCAAGTGATTGGACCGATTCTTATCCGTAGATCCTAGTCCTTTCCCTTAGGAAGGTCTAGCGTTAGTAGATATAGAATTAGCCAACAATGTTCAAATTAACTAAGCACTTTGAGCTTTCCAACTCAAGTGTCTCCTCTTAATCAACCCCCATGTCAAGTAGAAAATTTACTCCATTGACATGGAATTAATACTCATAAAAATATAAGAAGACATAATAAATTAAATAAAATAGAATAGAGATTTAAAATTAATTAAAAATAAAAGTAACTCTATATATTAATAAATCCAAAATGCAACATACTTATTTGAATAGGGTCAATGAGTAGCTAATAAAAGTAAAGGAATAAGGAAACAAACTAAAGTAGTGTCTTCACGGAGGTAATGACTCTTCAGCATCCAAAATCCAAAGCAAAAGCATAAACTGGTAATGCAAAGCTAATCTAGATTCAGATCTAAAACTAAGAGTAATCCTAATATCGATGTATCTGAATGTGTGTGGATGCCTGTGGGTGTGTGTTGAGTTTCTGTACATTCCCTAACTTTAATCTGTGTTTCTGGGCCAAAAACTGGGTCAAAATGTGTCCCAAAATTGCCCCAGTGTATTCTGTTATTTTTGCAGATCGCGCAGGTCACGTGTACGCGTCGTCCACGCGTTCGCGTCATTCAGCGAATTTCCTTGTCATGCATTCACGTCGTCCACGCATTCGCATCATTTGTGCAGACTTCAATCCACGCGTTTGCGTCAGGCACGCGTTCGCATCGCTGCAATTTCTTCTTTTCGCGCGTTCGCGTGGGCCATGCGCTTGCGTCATTGTTCGCTGGTCATCTCCTTGATTTCTTGTGTTCCTTCCATTTTTGCAAGCTTCCTCTCCATTCTCTAAGCCATTCTTGCCCTATGAAGCCTGAAACACTTAACACACGGATCACGGCATCGAATGGTATAAAAGGAGAATTAAAATACATAATTAAAGGTCTCTAGGAAGCAAATTTTCAACCATAAACAATACTAGGAAGGCATTATAAAATCATGATAATCATATGAATAAGTGGGTAAAGACTTGATAAAACCACTCAATTAAACACAATATAAATCATAAAATAATGGTTTATCAACCTCCCCACACTTAAACATTAGCATGTCCTCATGCTTAGCTTAAGGAGATAAAATAAATGAGTAGGGAAATGCAAAACTCATATAATGCAATGCAACCTATATATATGAATGCAACTATATGATTCTTGTCTACTTGGTTAAAAATAAATAAGCTCTTCAAGATAAACATAATTTGGATTTCACTAATTCAAATTATATAGTAAAAACAGGTAACATTGTAAGAAGACAGCTCATGAAAGCAGGGAATATAGAATTAAGCACTGAACCCTCACTGATGATGTATATGCACTCTAGTCTCTCAAGTGTATAGGGTAATCACTCAACTCTTCTCTAATCATGCTTTCTAAACTTTGTTTTTCACCTAACCAATCAACAATATTTAATGTACCAATGCAACATCATGAGGTCTTTTTCAAGGTTGTAATGGGGCTAAGGTAAGGGTAAGGGTATACATATGGCTAAGTGAGCTATAAATTGAATCTTTGACTATCCTAAGCTCTTATCTAGCACACATACACTCTATTTAATTCTAATTCATGCCTAGCTACCCATAATTTCCCACTTTTGCACTACATACTCATGCATTAATCTTTCTTTTAATTTTTATCACATATGCATTGATCCTTGAACTTAACTTAGAGTTGGGGTAATTTTGTCCCCTTATTTATTTAAATATTTATTGAGTATTTTTTATTTTTTTTTCAAAAATAAACATAGCTTATCAATGCACATGGATTTTTAATTTTTTTTGTAGTTTCATATGAGTAGGTACCCAAATTTCCATTATTTTATCATGACATATTCCCTTATTAACCCATGTTCCCACAATTTTTCCATACTTAATTAACGCACAATTTCTATCTTAAGCTAACCAAAGATTCAATTTGGAATATTTAATTGTTTTTCCGCTTAAGGCTAGTGATGTGCTAAAGTATAGAACAAATGGGATTAAAAGGCTCAAAGTGGCTAACAAAGGTGATTTAAAGGGCAGGCTTATTTGGGATAAGTGAGCTAAACAATTAATGACCTCAATCATATGCTTGCATATAAATAAATTAAATATTGGATATATAGGATGAAACAAAATAAAGATTACAATCATAGAGAAGTGACCACAAAAAAATAAAATAGTTATGGTTAAATAATGTAACCATGTAATTGGGCTCAAAATCTCACGAATTGTGTGTCCTTAGCTTTTTAAACTATGTTCCAATTACAGCTTCTAACAAATTTAACAAAAAATTTTGATTTAAATTAGTGAAATTTTTCAAAAATAGGGTCTTGAAAAGAAACTTTTTATTTTTCAATCAAGTAGAACATGCATGCAACGAATTATTACTATGTAATTTTATTCTAATAAAAGAAAAAATTATATAAATATCCTATTTTATTGGTGTTTAAGAAAAAGAAATTACCTCCGGAAGTCAGGTACTAACCGACCTCCCCACACTTAAAGCTTTGCACCGTCCTCGGTGCCATCTGTCAGGAACAGAGGGGGATTGTTAGCAGCATCTCCACCATCGGGACCATCATGGCTCCCTGTGCTGGTAAATGAAGTGGAGTCCGGGGTGTCTGGGTCTTCTCTAGGTGGGTGGTTACCAACAAGTAGCTCCTTGAGGTATGTAAATCTGCGCTTGTTACGGCGCTCTCTCTGCTTTCCTTTCCAGTCAAGCCGGTCTAGCTTCTCAAGTATTTGATTGAACAGTTGGTTTGTTGAAGGTGCTTGTGGTGTGGAAGAAGAAAGAATATCTTCTGCTGGTTCTGTGCTCCGGTTGATAGTTGCTGGAGGTCTGATATACTTCCCGTTAGGGACATATTGATCCTCTCGTGGAATCATGGCTTTGGTATCCCCAGCTCTGTAGGAGACTCCTGCTGCTGAGACGAGATCTGAAACCAAGGTGGGGAAAGGTAAGTTGCCCGCAATTTGTACGTGTCCCATAGCATGCCGAATGTGTCTTGGTAAATTGAGGTGCTGGTCTGTAAGGATACACCAGAGTAAAACAACCATGTCTGCAGTGAAGGAGGACTCGTGAGTGCTCAAAAAGACGTAATGGGACATGATCTGTGCCCATACTCGAGCCTCTAAGATGAGTGCTGAAGCCAAGATTCCCTTAGGTCGGGAACGATGGTATCCGTAGATCCATCTGCTGCCAGGTTGTGCGATAACTCTGAGAACAGCGTCCCAGTTAAATTGGTATGTCTGGTGCTTGAATGAGGCTTCTTGGAATGCGTCCAATCCTTCTGGAGTAGGGGGAAGATCTAAAGCTTTTTGAATGGCTTCTTCAGTTATGGGGACTTGCTTTTGACGGACATAGACAGACTGCATGGTTGGCATGTAAAAATTTGAGTAGAATTCGACTACCCATGATAGATTAACCTGCCGTGGCTGTCTCTGTAGGAATTCCCATTGTCTTTGCTCAATGTGGGGCTCAACAATTTCAGCAATGTTGGTTGGGAGGATAAGAAGAAACTCATTGTTATAATTCCTTTCAGCCAAGATGGGGAACATCTTCTCACAGTAGCGGTTAGTGAACCGCGCAGTGTCCTTTGCTAGAAAGGCTTTCTCTTTTTCATCGATCTTGATGATCCTCTTGATTCATTTTGTTGAAGGTTTCACCGCTGTTGAAGATGGTTCTGCCATTAAAGCTCTTTTTGTTCCTCTCCTTGCTGGTGGTTTGGGAGTAGCTTTCTCTTTTCCTTTCTTGGTGGCCATCCTGAAAAAGGAAAAAAAAGTAACTTTAAAAGCTTAAGGGTTAGAGCAAGGGAGCGAACATTAAAGATGGTAATCAATGCACGGTAAAGAAGGATGTCGTTAACACATGGTCTAGACTACATGTGAAATGTTCATTAAAGGTGATAAAGCGGGTGCATGTGATGGCAATTAAATGCAAGATGTTTATTGGCATGCTGGCAAAGGCATGAGTAGCGTAGATCAAGCATTCAATGTCCAAGTTAGATTACCAAGCCTTTCAAACTAATAATCTGTTTGTATTGACAATTATATTTAATTAATAAAATATAAAGGGGTTTTGTGAAAAACAGGCATTAAAGTAGTAGAGTAGAATAATTTAAAATAATGCACAATGCCATATGGGCTTTTTCACAAACACTTGGCATGCATGGTGAATATGTTATTGAAAGTAGTAAATTGAACATGCGCGCAATCCCTTATGAAAAGTAATATATAATTGTCAAACAATTTCACAATAACTCACAAGCTAAAACTTATAAAAGAAAATAATCACCTAGTTAAATTGTTAACACCAATTAAAGGAATAAAAGAAAGAAAAGAAAATATAGATAATAAAAGTGAAAATAAAAAGAAAAACATAAACATAAATAAGAGTAATAAAGGGAAAGTAAAAGAAAAGAAGGAAAGAAAAAGAACCTTGATAATGGTTGTGGAAAATAAGGGAGGAGAAAGTAAAAAGTAAAAAAGAATGAAGAGGGAAGAAGGAGAAAGAAAGAAATAATAAGGAAAAAGAAAAATTAGGATTTGGGGAAGAAAAGATAAGATATTTTGGCTGATCTGGATAAACTGTGCGCCGCATGTGACGCGGACGCGTGGGTCACTGATGAGCGGATAATTTATACGCTTTTTGACATTGTTTTTAGTATGTTTTTAGTAGGATCTAGTTACTTTTAGGGATGTTTTTAATAGATTTTGTGTTAAATTCACATTTCTGGACTTTACTATGAGTTTGTGTGTTTTTCTGTGATTTCAGGTATTTTCTGGCTGAAATTGAGGGACTTGAGCAGAAATCAGATTCGGAGGTTGAAAAAGGACTGCTGATGCTGTTGGATTCTGACCTCTCTGTACTCAAAGTGGATTTTCTGGAGCTACAAAACTCGAAATGGCGCGCTTCCAATTGCGTTGGAAAGTAGACATCCAGGGCTTTCCAGCAATATATAATAGTCCATACTTTGGCCAAGAATAGATGACGTAAACTGGCGTTCAACGCCAGCTTTCTGCCCAAATATGGCGTCCAGCGCCAGAAAAGGAGCCAAAACCAGAGTTGAACGCCCAAACTGGCACAAAAGCTGGCGTTCAACTCTACAAATGGCCTCTGCACGTGCAACACTTAAGCTCAGCCCAAACACACACCAAGTGGTCCCCGGAAGTGGATTTATGCATCAAATACTTACTCATGTAAACCCTAGTAGCTAGTTTATTATAAATAGGACCTCTTACTATTGTATTAGGCATCTTTGGATTACCTTATGATCCTTTGATCACGTTTTGGGGGCTGGCCATCTCGGCCATGCCTGGACCTTTCACTTATGTATTTTCAACGGTAGAGTTTCTACACCCCATAGATTAAGGTGTGGAGCTCTGCTGTTCCTCAAAGATTAATGCAAAGTACTACTGTTTTCTATTCAATTCTTCTTATTTCGCTTCTAAGATATCCATTCGCACCCAAGAACGTGATGAAGGTGATGATTATGTGTGACGCTCATCACCATTCTCCTCTATGAACGCGTGCCTGACAAACACTTCTGTTCTACATGAATTAAGCTAGAATGAGTATCTCTCAGATCTCCTAACCAGAATCTTCGTGGCGTAAGCTAGAATGATGGCGGCATTCAAGAGAATCCGGAAAGTCTAAACCTTGTCTGTGGTATTCCGAGTAGGATTCAATGATTGAATGACTGTGACGAGCTCCTAACTCGCGATTGCAGGGCGTTAGTGACAGACGCAAAAGGATAGTAAATCCTATTCCAGCATGATCGAGAACCGACAGATGAATAGCCGTGCCGTGACAGGGTGCGTGAGCATATTATTCACTGAGAGGATAAGATGAAGCCATTGACAAGGGTGATGCCTCCAGACGATTAGCCGTGCCGTGACAGGGCATTGGATCATTTTCCCGAGAGATGACCGAAAGTAGCCATTGACAGTGGTGATGTATCACATAAAGCCAGCCATGGAAAGGAGTGAGACTGATTGGATGAAGACAGCAGGAAAGCAGAGGTTCAGAGGAACGAAAAGCATCTCCATTCTCTTATCTGAAATTCTCACCAATGAATTACATAAGTATCTCTATCCCTATTCTATTATTAAATTTCGAAAACTCTATTATCACTTTATATCTGCCTGACTGAGATTTGCAAGGTGACCATAGCTTGCTTCATACCAACAATCTCTGTGGGATTCGACCCTTGCTCATGTAAGGTATTACTTGGACGACCCAGTGCACTTGCTGGTTAGTTGTATCGAAGTTGTGACAATTATGAATTAAGATCAAAGCACCAAGCTTTGGAGCCATTACCAGGGATTGTTCGAGCCTGGACATCACAATTTCGTGCACCAGTCACGCAGTCGCGTGGTGTGTGATTTTTGTCAAGTGACGCGAACGCGTGGATCACGCGGTCGCGTGACTTGATTTGTGCGAATGGTGCGAGGGCAGCCGCGCGTTCGCACAACTCTCTATCTCAAACTCATTATGCCAAAATTTATGGTGACGCGTTTGCGTAGGTGACTCCATCGCGTGGTAGGCCATATTTTAAACACGACACGGTCACGTGGGGCACGCGGCCGCGTGGTAGGGCTTGTGCTTCCAGTATCATTCCAGCCCTACTCCATCGTAACTTGCTGCCATACACCCGTTTACGTCGATTTTTAGGGGCACGCGTTCGCATGGGTGACGCAGACGCGTGGGAGGCTCGTTTCCGAAATGACGCGGACGCGTCATTGACGCGGTCGCGTCATTGACGCGATCGCGTGGGCATGATTGTGCCTAAGGCACGCCTCCAGCCATGCTTTCGTGTAACTTTCTGTTCAATTCTCTTTTCTTCTTAATGCACCTATGACGCGGACGCATCAGCGACGCTGGCGCGTCGCGTGCCAAATTTTTTTTTAAAGAAAAATAAAATATATGCAGAATGCAAATGCAACTATGAACTATATGCAGCTATATGCGGAGATGATGAGAAGAGCCATTAATAAAATCTAAATAAAATAAAGGAAAATAAAATTAAGACTGAAATGGAACGATCATACCGTGGTGGGTTGTCTCCCACCTAGCACTTTGCTTTTACGTCCTTAAGTTGGACGCTCGTTAGGCTCATTCTGCTTCTGTAGGGGGTCTTCCAAGAGGAAAACCTCTAGTTCTTTGTTATTCTTCATCTTCTCACCATGATAAAGCTTCAGGCGATGTCCATTGACCTTTAAGAATTTGGAGCTAGAAGGATGACGCAAGTGGAAAACTCCGTATGGTTATGCTTTTTCTACTCTGTATGGACCTTCCCATCTTGTCTCAGTTTGCCTGGCATAAGCCTCAGTCTGGAGTTATAAAGAAGAACTAACTCCCCTAGTCTGAATTCTCTCCTTTTTATATGCTTGTCATGGACAGCCTTCATCTTTTCTTTGTATCTCCTGGAGTTGTCATATGCTTCTAGGCGAAGATTCTCCAGTTCTGCTAGTTGCAGCTTTCTTTCAGCACTAGCTTTCTCAAGATTCATGTTGCACTCCCTTACAGCCTAGAAAGCCTTGTGTTCCACCTCTACTGGAAGGTGGCAAGCCTTTCCGTATACTAAGCGGAAGGGGCTCATCCCAATGGGTGTTTTGTACGCTGTTCTATATGCCCAGAGTGCATCTTGTAGCCTGGCACTCCAGTCCTTCCTATGAGGTTTTACTATCTTCTCCAGAATACGCTTTATCTCTCTGTTAGAGATTTCTGCTTGCCCATTGGTCTGGGGATGGTAAGCTGTTGCTACTTTGTGAATTATCCCATGCCTCTTCAATAATCCTGTTAGTCTCCTGTTACAAAAGTGAGTGCCTTGATCGCTCACGATTGCTCGTGGTGATCCAAAACGACAAATAATATGATTTCTAATAAAGGAAACAACAGTGTTAGCATCATCAATACGGGTAGGAATTGCTTCCAACCATTTATAAACATAATCTACAGCTAACAGTATATAAAAGTAACCATTAGAATTTGGAAATGGACCCATGAAGTCAATGCCCCAAACATAAAAAATTTCACAGAAAAGCATAATCTGTTGAGGCATCTCATCCCTCTTGGATATATTACCAAACCTTTGGCATGGGAAACAAGATTTACAAAATTCAGCAGCGTCTTTGAAAAGAGTAGGCCACCAGAATCCACAGTCTAGAATTTTTCTAGCTGTTCTTTGAGGGCCAAAATGTCCTCCACTCTCAGATGAGTGGCAGGCCTCTAAAATGGACTGGAATTCTGATTGAGGCTCACATCTTCTAATTACCTGGTCAGCACCACACCTCCACAAATATGGATCATCCCATATATAATATTTGGACTCGCTTTTCAACTTGTCTCTTTGATGTTTATTAAAATTTGGAGGGAAAGTGTGGCTAACTAGATAATTAGCTACAGGTGCATACCAAGGAACTATTTTAGATACTGCATGCAAGCTATCAAATGGAAAATTATCATTTATAAGAGTGGATTTATCCTTAATGTGCTTAAGGCGACTCAAGTGGTCTGCCACTAAATTCTGGTTACCACTCTATCCTTAATTTCTAAATCAAATTCTTGCAGCAGCAGTATCCAACTTATAAGCCTTGGTTTGGACTCCTTTTTAGCTAATAAATATTTTAGAGCTGCATGGTCTGAGTACACTACTACCTTAGTACCAAGTAAATAGGCTCGGAATTTATCCAGAGCAAAAACAATAGTAAGAAGCTCTTTTTCAGTAGTAGTATAATTAGATTGAGCAGCATCTAAAGTCTTAGATGCATAAGCGATTACAAAAGGATCCTTACCTTCGCGCTGAGCCAGCGCCGCTCCTACTGCATGGTTGGAAGCATCACACATAATTTCAAATGGCTGGCTCTAGTCTGGTCCTCTTACAATTGGAGCTTGAGTCAAGGCGATCTTCAGCTTATCAAATGCTTGCATACAATCCTCACTGAACTCGAACTCAATATCTTTCTGCAGCAATCTGGATAAAGGCAATGCTACCTTACTGAAGTCCTTAATGAATCTCCTGTAAAAACCTGTGTGGCCAAGGAATGAACAGACTTCCCTCACGGAGGAGGGGTAAGGTAAACTAGAAATAACATCTACCTTTGTTGGATCTACAGAAATGCCAGTATTAGACACAACATGTCCTAGTACAATTCCTTGTTTTACCATAAAGTGACATTTTTCAAAATTTAACACGAGGTTTGTGCTAACACACCTGTCTAATACTCTAGATAAGCTATCTAAGCAAAGGCTAAATGAATCACCATATATGCTAAAATAATCCATAAAAACCTCCAGACAGTTCTCAATAAGATCTGAAAAGATACTCATCATGCATCTTTAGAAAGTAGTAGGTGTATTACACAAGCCAAAAGGCATTCTTTTATAAGCATACGTTCCAAAGGGACATGTAAAAGTGGTATTCTCCTGATCTTCAGGAGCTATATGAATTTGAAAATATCCTGTATAACCATCTAAAAAACAGTAATGAGATTTACCTGACAGGCGATCAAGCATCTGATCAATAAATGGCAAGGGGTAATGATCCTTGCGAGTGGCTTGGTTGAGACGCCTATAGTCAATACAAACTCTCCATGAATTCTGCACTCTAGTTGTCAGGAGCTCTCCGTGCTCATTCTTTATTGTTGTGACTCCAGACTTCTTGGGCACTACTTGTACTGGACTGACCCATTCACTGTCCGAGATGGGGTAAATGATATCTACTTCATGTAGCCTGGTCACTTCCTTCTTGACAACTTCTAAAATGGTGGGATTCAATCTTCTTTGAGGCTGACAGATAGGCTTTGCTCCCTCTTCTAAGAATATTCTATGCTCATAAACTTGGGGGCTAATGCCTACTATATCTGCCAAGCTCCATCCAATTGCGTTCTTATGTTTTCTCAGTACACTGAGCAGTTGCTCTTCTTTTTGAGAGGTAAGTTCCCTTGTAATGATAACTGGGAATTTTTGATTATCCTCAAGGTAAGCATACTTGAGGTGTGGAGGAAGGGGCTTTAATTTTAATTTTTGCTCATAGTTAGGTTCTGGATCATCCGGGGCTGGTGATAATGGCAAAGGATTTTCATTGTTTTCAGAAAGTGTTCCCACACTTGGACCTTGCTCCATGTGCTTCTCTTCCATTTCTTCTTGGTAAACTTCAGCTACAGTTTCATTAATAATGTTGCATTGGAAGATAGAATGATCTTCCGGAGGGTGCTTCAAAGTTTCATTTAAACTGAAACTCACTGTTCTTCCATCTATCTCAAAGGAGTAAGTTCCTGAGAATGCATCCAGCTTGAACTTTGAAGTCTTCAAGAATGGTCTTCCAAGCAGGATTGATGATGGTTTTCCTGAGTCATTAGGGGGCATTTCCAGGATATAGAAGTCAATAGGAAACGTGAGCCCCTTAATGCTCACTAGTACATCTTCAGCAATTCCAACTACTGTGATAATGCTTTTATCTACTAACACAAAATGAGCTGCCGACCTTTTTAAGGGAGAGAGCCTCAAGGTATCATATATAGACAATTGCATTATACAAACACATGCTCCTAAATCACATATGCAGTCAGAAAAAATTACACCTCCAATGGTACAGTTAACCATACATGGACCTGGATCACTATATTTTTCAGGTATACCTCCCATCAAAACAGATATAGAATTACCTAAAGGAATAGTTTCTAATTCATTAATTTTATCTTTTTGTATGCATAAATCATTTAGAAACTTTGCGTATTTAGGTACCTGCTGAATAACATAAAAAAGGGGAACATTTACCTCAACCTTTTTGAATATTTCTACCATTTTTGGGATTAAGTTCCATCTGCTTCCTGGATTTCTTTGCCAGGTGTGGAAATGGGATAGGAATGGCATTTTGTACAGCTTCTGCATCCTTTGGTGTTTTGTTCTGTGGTTGAGCTGCTTCTTCTTCAACTATGTCTTGTACGTCCTCTTCCTCTTCAGCATCTTCCACTTCCACTACATCCTCAGTTGGGACGTGTTTTGGTAGGCTTGGCTCCTCCTGGTTCCTCTCATGCAATGTAGTTCCGGACCTTAAAGTGATAGCATTGATGCCACCTTTGGGATTAGGTAGGGGTTGAGAAGGAATTCCACTGGAGCTTGAAGGTTGATTTGTGGAATTAGGTGATGAATCTAACCGGGAGACGAGAGCTTGTAAAGTGGCAGTCATACCATTTAAAGTAGAGTTCAGCTGCATCTGCATGTCTTGTTGCCCTTGTGCAAGAGAACGGAGCATCTCGTCATTTGATGAGGAATTGGAGTAAGTGATCTGAGGAACCTGTTGTTGGTTGTGCTGGGGTCCTTGGGACTATCTTAGGTGAGGTGCTCTGTAAGGTTAGTTCTGATTCTGCTGTTTGTTGTTGTTGTTGTTATTCCACCTCTGATTTTCATTGTTATCTCTACCTCCTCTGTTATAGTTGTCTCTCTAGCCATGGTTAGAATTATCTCTCCAACCATGGTTGGAGTTGTCCTGCCATCCATGGTTATAGTTGCCACCTTGGTTGTAGTTGCTACCTTGTTGATTGTATCCTTGATTCGGGCGGTCATAGAAGTTATAAGTGGCTGCCACAGTGTTGTCTTCCTGTTGGAGCTGCAGACTTTCATCAGTATAATGACTATAATCAGCACAGATTCCACATACTCTTTGGGGAACTAACTGTGGGCTCTGTTGTGGTGGTTGAGGCTGAGCTTGTTGTTGTTGGTTCAACTGCATTTGCTTCAGTAGGTTGGTCATTTCACATATATTCTGTGTAAGAGCAGTAGTCTCAATGCTAGAGGAAACCTCTGCAACAGCTTTTGAGTGGCTATGCCTCGGCCTGTGATTCCTAGTGGACTCAGCTAAATCGCTGATCAGTTGCCATGCTTCATCTGCGATTCTGTACTTTTTCATAGAACCATTACTAGCACCATCTAGTGTAGTCTTATCATGGGGATTCATGCCTTGAGTGAAGTAGCTGATCAACACTAGTCTGTCAATCATGTGATGGGGGCATGCGTCTAGAAGGTTCTTAAAATGCTTCCAGTATTCATAGAGAGTCTCTGAGTCACCTTGAACAATGCAGGAGATTTCTTTTCTCAGTCTATCTATGACTTTAGATGGAAAGTATTTTTCCAAAAATTCTCTCCTGAGCGTATCCCAGTTGGTAACAGTCACTTCAGGTTGGGAGTAGTACCACTCACTTGCCTTTCCCTCAAGAGAAAACGGGAAGACAGTTAACAGAATAGAAGTTTCATCTGCACCATTACGCCTAACAGTAGAACAGGCTGTCTGGAAATCTCTAAGGTGCTTAATAGGCTCTTGAGCAGGTAAGCCATGAAACTTGCGCATCAAGTTGATTAGTGCAGTCTTTAGTTCAAAATCTGCAGCCAGAGTTGGGTGATGCACTTGATACGGCTGCAGGGTAAAATCTGGGACTCCTGCCTCCTGGAGAGTAATCTTCCTAGGTGCTGCCATGCTACTTGCACGTGAATCAACTGAATCAGTAGTAGATGAGCTTGTCTCGCTCTCAGATGGCAGTTCAGAATTTGCCCTCAGATGAGACTGGTGAATCGATAACAATCACTTCACCACCTTCAGAGGCTAACCGACGTCGAGCTCGCCTAATACGTAAAAGAGTTCTTTCAATTTCAGGATCAAAAGCGGCTAAGCTCGGATCAGGCAGTGAACGCGTCATTCAATGAGAAAGACATATAGCTCATGGTAACAGAAATAAAAATAAAATATGCAAATAAAATAAAATATGTACACTAATTAATAATCTAGCACGCTATTCTAACTCTCCGGCAACGGCGCCAAAAATTGATGCGTGGCAGAAGTTAACCAGTTAAGAGAATCTTAATAAGAGAAATGCGTTGCAAGTATAGTTCTCAACCAGCTAAAGTCTGCCTCACCAATTTAAAAAGGGTTGTCACAAAAATTAGAATTAAAAATACTAGGAGTATGAGTCTCAGGTCGTCTCCCAATGAGTTGCAGGAAAGAGTGCTAATTTATTAATTAGAAATTTTCCAAAAGGTTTGAATTGGATAATGAGTAATTAAAATAATTGTAAATTAAAGCAATAACTAAGAATTATTATTAATATTAAAAAGGCCTTGACTGGGGAATTGATTAATTGGAAGTTCTGTCCTTATTGGAATCTTCTCAAGTGTAATGTAAAGTGGTTGTTGTTTTCACTTAGTTAACCCTTACTGAGTAAAGGAAAGTCAAGTGATTGGACCGATTCTTATCCGCAGATCCTAGTCCTTTCCCTTGGGAAGGTCTAGCGTTAGTAGATATAGAATTAGCCAACAATGTTCAAATTAACTAAGCACTTTGAGCATTCCAACTCAAGTGTCTCCTCTTAATCAACCCCATGTCAAGTAGAAAATCTACTCCAGTGACATGGAATTAATACTCATAAAAATATAAGAAGACATAATAAATTAAATAAAATAGAATAGAGATTTAAAATTAATTAAAAATAAAAGTAACTCTATATATTAATAAATCTAAAATGCAACATACTTATTTGAATAGGGTCAATGAGTAGCTAATAAAAGTAAAGGAATAAGGAAACAAACTAAAGTAGTGTCTTCACGGAGGTAATGACTCTTCAGCATCCAAAATCCAAAGCAAAAGCATAAACTGCTAATACAAAGCTAATCTAGATTCAGATCTAAAACTAAGAGTAATCCTAATATCGATGTTTCTGAATGTGTGTGGATGCCTGTGGGTGTGTGTTGAGTTTCTGTACATTCCCTAGCTTTAATCTGTGTTTCTGGACCAAAAACTGGGTCAAAATGCGGCCCGAAATCACCTCCAGCGTATTCTGTTATTTTTGCAGATCACGCAGGTCACGCGTACGCGTCGTCCACGCGTTCGCGTCATCCACGCATTCGCGTCATTCGTGCAGACTTCAATCCACGCGTTTGCGTCAGGCACGTGTTCGTGTCGCTGCGATTTCTTCTTTTTGCGCCCTCGCGTGGGCCATGTGCTCGCGTCATTGTTCGCTGGTCATCTCCTTGGTTTCTTGTGTTCCTTCCATTTTTGCAAGCTTCCTCTCCATTCTCTAAGCCATTCTTACCCTATGAAGCCTGAAACACTTAACACATGGATCACGGCATCGAATGGTATAAAAGGAGAATTAAAATACATAATTAAAGGTCTCTAGGAAGCAAATTTTCAACCATAAATAATACTAGGAAGGCATTATAAAATTATGCTAATCATATGAATAAGTGGATAAAGACTTGATAAAACCACTCAATTAAACACAATATAAATCATAAAATAATGGTTTATTGATTGATGAGATTTGAGAATTGGTCTAGATTTTCTTCTTATAGAAATAAGAACTTCGTTGTAAGCATAGTTCTAAACCAACAAACAATTCCCACATAAAAAATTTGAGTTGTCACAAGTACAAACCCCAAATAAGAATTAACCGAAGTATTTAAACCTCGGGTTGTCTCACAAGGAATTGCAATGAAGTGTTTAATTATTGGCTATGAAGAGGCAAGGGGGTTTGATTTTTGTATTTTTGCAAGAAAGCAAATGACAAGAAAGTAGATAATAAGGACTAATAAAATAAATGGGAAAGAACTCTTGGCTAGACATAGGTAATTGAGATCACCATCCTTGTCTACAAACCATATATTGATAATTATGAGAGGCCAACCTATTAAGTCTACTTCCAAAGCCTTAAGTACGTAATATCTACTTCTAGGCTTGAAGTACGTTAAATAGGCTTGATCACATCAACCCATAAGTCCCAACCTATCTACTAATTAGATTAGTAGTGGGTCGGTATCAATGAGTATCAAATTGATCACCAAGGATTCTCAAATCACCAAATCATTGAGACCAAATGACTCAAGGTCACTCAATTCCCTTGGCCTAGGCCAAGAGTCAAGAAAACTACTCAAGAACGAAAGGAAACATTATATCAAACACCTAGAGTGCAAGAAAAGTAAACATCATCAAATGCAAGAATTAGCAAAACCCATAACTATCATAAGCAAGAAATCAACAATAACAATGAAGATAAACATAGAAGAGCATGGAAACATAAAATTGCATTAAAGAAAAATAAGATCCAACAATTGTTCTTCAACATAAAAGAGAGCAAAACAAGAAATTAACAAGAGAAATAAAATATAATGAGAATTGAAATCAAAACAAGAATTAAAAGACAAATTTGAGAGTGATTAACCTAACTTTATCCTAATTTCTATCCTAAATCTAGAGAGAGGAGAGAGCCTCTCTCTCTAGAATTCTACCCTAAAACATGATGAAAACTAAACTATGACTACTTGGTTCATTCCCCCCTTCAATCATTGGGTTCAATAGCATCAGAAATGAGTTGGATTGGGCCCAAAAATGCTTCAGAAATCGCTGGGGGCGATTTCACTTTAGTGGGCCACGAGCAGCATCAGCGCGCACGCATACATGGCGCGTGCGTGCCCCTGAAAGCGAAGCAACATATGGCAAATTTTATATAATTTCAAAACCCCGGATGTTAGCTTTTCAACGCAACTGGAACCGCCTCATTTGGACCTCTGTAGCTCAAGTTATGGTCGATTGAGTGCGAAGAGGTCAGGCTTGACAGCTTTACAGTTCCTTCATTTCTTCATGAGTTCTCCCACTTTGCATGCTTTTCTCCTCACTTCTTCCATCCAATACTTGCCTTATGGACCTGAAATCACTCAACAAACATATCAAGGCATTGAATGGAATTAAAGTGAATTAAAATCACCAATTTTAGGGCCTAAAAAGCATGTTTTCACATTTAAGCACAAATCAAGGGAGAATTACAAAACCATGCTATTTCATTGAATAAATGTGAGAAAAGTTGATAAAAACCCCCAAAATAAGTACAAGATAAACCACGAAATTGGGGTTTATCAAATCTCCCCACACTTAAACCAAGCATGTCCTCATGCTAAGAATAAAGAAGGACAAGAAAAGGGTTATGAACATTTATTCAATGCAAATAAACTATATGCATCTATCTATATGAATGTAACTAAATGCAAAATGATTCTACCTACTTGGTTAAAAGTAAATCAATCTCCAAGAACATATATAAGCAAGTAGGGAAAAGGTCATATGACGACTCAAAAATTCTACCAATTTGAATATCAAAATAAGGCACAAATAGACTTGCAAGAAGAAAAGCTCATGAAAGCCGGGAACAAGGGATTGAACATCGAACCCTCACCGGAAGTGTATCCGCTCTAATCGCTCCAGTGTATAGGGTTGATTCACTCAATTCTCTTCTACTCATGCTTTCTATGATTTGTTTTTCATCTAACAATCAACAATTATTCAATGCATGCATACATTCATCATGAGGACTTATTCATTAGTTGTAATGGGGTAGGGTAAAGGTAGGGATGCATATGGTCAAGTGAGCTTAGAATTTGAATCTTTGATTAACCTAAGCTCTCACCAAATACATATAACAACCTATACAACTCTAATACACAACCTAGCTACCCATGATTCCCACTTTTTCACATACTCATGCATTCTCTTTAATTCACATTCCATATGCATTGTTATTGTTACTTTACTTTGGGGCATTTTTGTCCCCTTTTTATTTCTTTTTCTCTTTTCTTATTTTCTATATTTTTTTTCTTTTATATATATATATATATATATATATATATATATATATATTCTTTATCATTTTTTTTAAAAGTATATTGGTGCACGAAATCGTGATCGTTCATTCCTTGGTAATGGCGCTGAAAACTTAATACGCACGTTCATAATCTTAGTTCTTTGTCACAACTTCGTACAACTAACCAGCAAGTGCACTGGGTCGTCCAAGTAATAAACCTTACGTGAGTAAGGGTCGATCCCACGGAGATTGTCGGCTTGAAGCAAGCTATGGTCATCTTGTAAATCTCAGTCAGGCGGATTCAAATGGTTATGGAGAATTGATAATTAAAATATGAATAAAACATAAAATAAGATAGAGATACTTATGTAATTCATTGGTGAGAATTTCAGATAAGCGTATGGAGATGCTTTGTTCCTTCTGAACCTCTGCTTTCCTATTGCCTTCTTCCAATCAATCATACTCCTTTCCATGGCAAGCTTTATGTTGGGTTTCACCGTTGTCAATGGATACCTCCCATCCTCTCAGTGAAAATGTTCCAAATGCGCTATCACCGCACGGCTAATCAGCTGTTGGTTCTCTATCATGTTGAAATAGGATCCATTGATCCTTTTTCGTCTGTCACTACGCCCAACACTCACGAGTTTGAAGCTCGTCACAGTCATCCCTTTCCTGATCCTACTCGGAATACCACAGACAAGGTTTAGACTTTCTGGATCTCAGGAATGGCCGCCAATTGATTCTAGCATATACCACGAAGGTTCTAATCTTAGATTAGAAACCCAAGAGATACACATTCAAGCTTGTTTGCATGTAGAATGGAAGTGGTTGTCAGGCATGCGTTCATAGGTGAGAATGGTGATGAGTGTCACAAATCATCACATTCATCATGTTGAAGAACGAATGGATATCTTAGAACAGAAATAGGCTTGAGTTGAATAGAAAAACAATAGTACTTTGCATTAATTCATGAGGAACAGCATAGCTCCACACCTTAATCTATGGTGTGTAGAAACTCCACCGTTGAAAATACAAAAGTGATAATGGTGATCATTGGCTTTGGCCCCAGAGAGGAAACCAGAAGAATCAAGATCAAAAGTATGATCAAGTGTGTAAAATACAATAGCAAAAGGTCCTATTTGTAGAAAACTAGTAACCTAGGGTTTACAGAAATGAGTAAATGATGCAGAATCCACTTCAGGGCCCACTTGGTGTGTGCTTGGGCTGAGCGTTGAAGTTTTCACGTGTAGAGGCTTTTCTTGGAGTTAAACGCCAGCTTTTGTGCCAGTTTGGGCGTTTAACTCTAGCTTTTATGCCAGTTCTGGCGTTTTGACGCCAGAATTTCTATGCTGATTTGGAACGCCAGTTTGAGCCATCAAATCTCGGGTAAAGTATGGACTATTATATATTGCTGGAAAGTCCAGGATGTCTACTTTCCAACGCAATTGAGATCACGCCAATTAGGCTTCTGTAGCTTCAGAAAATCCACTTCGAGTGCAGGGAGGTCAGAATCCAACAGCATCTGCAGTCCTTTTTCAGCCTCTGAATCAGATTTTTGCTCAGGTCCCTCAATTTCAGCCAGAAAATACCTGAAATCACAGAAAAACACACAAACTCATAGTAAAGTCCAGAAATGTGATTTTTATTTAAAAACTAATAAAAGCATAATAAAAACTAACTAAAATATACTAAAAACATACTAAAAACAATGCCAAAAAGCGTATAAATTATCCGTTCATCACAACACCAAACTTAAATTGTTTCTTGTCCCCAAGTAACTAAAAATCAAATAGGATAAAAAGAAGAGAATATACTATAAATTCCAAAATATCAATGAAACTTAGCTCCAATTAGATGAGCGGGACTAGTAGCTTTTTGCCTCTGAACAGTTTTGGCATCTCACTTTATCCCTTGAAGTTCAGAATGATTGGCATCTATAGGAACTCAGAATTCAGATAGTATTATTGATTCTCCTAGTTCAGGATGTTGATTCTTGAACACAGCTACTTTATGAGTCTTGGCCGTGACCCTAAGCATTTTGTTTTCCAGTATTACCACCGGATACATAAATGCCACAGACACATAACTGGGTGAACCTTTTCAGATTGTGACTCAGCTTTGCTAGAGTCCCCAATTAGAGGTGTTCAGAGCTCTTAAGCACACTCTTTTTACTTTGGACCACGACTTTAACCGCTCAGTCTCAAGTTTTCACTTGACACCTTCACGCCACAAGCACATGGATAGGGATAGCTTGGTTTAGCCGCTTAGGCCAGGATTTTATTCCTTTAGGCCCTCCTATCCACTGATGCTCAAAGCCTTGGATCCTTTTTATTTTACCCTTGCCTTTTGGTTTAAAGGGCTATTGGCTTTTTTTTTTCGCAATTTTTTTTGCATATTTTTTTTTCTACAAGCTTTGTATTCACTACTTTTTCTTGCTTCAAGAATCAATTATATGATTTTTCAGATTACCAATAACATTTCTCCTTTTTCATTATTCTTTCAAGAGCCAACATTTTTAACATTCATAAACAACAATATAAAAAATATGCACTGTTCAAGCATTCATTCAGAAAACAAAAAGTATTGCCACCACATCAAAATAATTAAACTATTTTAAAATTCGAAATTCATGTACTTCTTTTTCTTTTTCAATTAAAAACATTTTTCATTTAAGGAAGGTGATGGATTCATAGGACATTCATAACTTTAAGGCATAGACACTAAGACACTAGTAATCATGTAATAAAGACACAAACATAGATAAACATAAAGCGTAAAAATTCGAAAAACAGAAAATAAAGAACAAGGAAATTAAAGAACGGGTCCACCTTAGTGATGGCGGCTAGTTCTTCCTCTTGAAGATCTTATGGAGTGCTTGAGCTCCTCAATGTCTCTTCCTTGCCTTTGTTGCTCCTCTCTCATGATTCTTTGATCTTCTCTAATTTCATGAAGGAGGATAGAATGCTCTTGGTGTTCCACCCTTAGTTGTCCCATATTGGAACTTAATTCTCCTAGGGAGGTGTTAATTTACTCCCAATAATTTTGTGGAGGAAAATGCATCCCTTGAGGCATCTCAGGGATTTCATGATGAAGAATTTTCTCATGCTCTTGTCCATGAGTGGGATCTTTTGTTTGCTCCATCCTTTTCTTAGTTATGGGCTTGTCCTCATCAATGAGGATGTCTTCCTCTATGTCAATTCCAGCTGAATTGCAAAGGTGACAAATGAGATGAGGGAAGGCTAACCTTGACAAAGTAGAGGACTTGTCTGCCACCTTGTAGAGTTCTAGGGATATAACCTCATGAACTTCTATTTCCTCTCCAATCATGATGCTATGGATCATGATAGCCCGATCTATAGTAACTTCAAACCGGTTGCTAGTGGGAATGATTGAGCGTTGGATGAATTCCAACCATCCCCTAGCCACGGACTTGAGGTCATGCCTTCTTAGTTGAACCGGCTTCCCTCTTGAATCTCTCTTCCATTGAGCGCCCTCTTCACAAATGTCTATGAGAACTTGGTCCAACCTTTGATCAAAGTTGACCCTTCTAGTATAGGGTGTGCATCTCCTTGCATCATGGGCAAGTTGAATGCCAATCTTACATTTTCCGGACTGAAATATAAGTATTTCCCCCAAACCATTGTAAGCCAATTCTTAGGGTCCGGGTTCACACTTTGATCATGGTTCTTGGTGATCCATGCATTGGCATAGAACTCTTGAACCATTAAGATTTCGACTTGTTGAATGGGGTTGGTGAGAACTTCCCAACCTCTTCTTCGAATCTCATGTCGGATCTCCGGGTATTCACCCTTTTTGAGCTTAAAAGGGACCTCGGGAATCACCTTCTTCTTGGCCACAATTTCATAGAAGTGGTCTTGATGCACTCTTGAGATGAATCTCTCCATCTCCCATGACTCGGAGGTGAAAGCTTTTGCCTTCCCTTTCCTCTTTCTAGAGGTTTCTCTGGCCTTAGGTGCCATAAATGGTTATGGAAAAACAAAAAGCAACACTTTTACCACACCAAACTTAGAAGGTTTGCTCGTCCTCGAGCAAAAGAAGAAGGAAGAGAGTATAGGAAAAAGAAATAGAGGAAATGGAGGGGGGTTAGTGTTTCGGCCAAGGGGGAGAGTTAGTGTTTAAGATGTGTAAAAATGAAGGGGTGAAGATGGATTTATATAGGAGTGGGGAGAGGGTAAGGTTCGGCCAAGTATGGGTGGGTTTGGGAGGGAAAGTGGTTTGAATTTGAGTGGTGAGGTAGGTGGGGTTTTTGATGGATGGATGTGGATTGGTGAAGGGTATTTGGGGAAGATTATTATGAAAAGGTGTGAAGAAGAGAGAGAGTGAGTTGAGGTTGGTGGGGATCCTGTGGGGTCCACAGATCCTGAGGTGTCAAGGATTTCTCATCCCTGCACCAATTAGGCTTGCAAAACGCCCTTTACTGCCAATCCTGGCGTTAAACGCCAGGTTGCTGCTCATTTCTGGCATTTAACGCCAGCTTCTTGCCCTTTTCTGGCGTTAAACGCCAGTCTGGTGCCCATTTCTGGCGTTAAACGCCCAGAATGGTGCCAGACTGGGCGTTTAACGCCCATTCTGCTGTCCTTACTGGCGTTTAAACGCCAGTAGGCTTCTCCTCCAGGGTGTGCTATTTTTCATTCTGTTTTTCAGTTTGTTTTTGCTTTTTCAATTGTTTTTGTGACTTCACATGATCATCAACCTACAGAAAACATAAAATAACAATGGAAAATAGAAATTTAACATAGATAAGTAAAATTGAGTTGCTTCCCAACAAGCGCTTCTTTAATGTCAGTAGCTTGACAGTGGGCTCTCATGGAGCCTCACAGATACTCAGAGCATGATGATGGCCTCTTAACACCAAACTTAGAGTTTAGTTGTGGCCTCCCAACACCAAACTTAGAGTTTGAATGTGGGGGTTTTGTTTGACTCTTTATTGAGAGAAGCTTTTCATGCTTCTTCTCCATGGTTACAGAGGGAGATCCTTGAGCTTTAAACACAAGGGAGTCCTCATTCACTTGAAAGACCAATTCTCCTCTGTCAACATCAATCACAGCTTTTGTTGTGGCTAGGAAGGGTCTGCCAAGGATTATGGATTCATCCATACACTTCCCAGTATCTAGGATTATGAAATTAGCAGGGATGTATTGGTCTTCAACCTTTACCAAGACATCCTCTACAAGTCTATAGGCCTGTTTCCTTGAATTATCTGCCATCTCTAGTGAGATTCTTGCAGCTTGTACCTCAAGGATCCCTAGCTTCTCCATTACAGAGAGAGGCATGAGGTTTATGCTTGACCCTAGGTCACACAGAGCCTTCTCAAAGGTCATGGTGCCTATGGTACAAGGTATTGAGAACTTTCCAGGATCTTGTCTCTTCAGAGGTAATTTCTGCCTAGTCAAGTCATCCAGTTCTTTGGTGAGCAAGAGGGGTTCATCCTCCCAAGTCTCATTACCAAATAGCTTAGCATTTAGCTTCATGATTGCTCCAAGGTACTTAGCAACTTGTTCTTCAGTAACATCTTCATCCTCTTCAGAGGAAGAATACTCATCAGAGCTCATGAATGGCAAAAGTAAATTCAATGGAATCTCTATGGTCTCAGTGTGAGCCTCAGATTCCCATGGTTCCTCATTAGGGAACTCCTTGGAGGCCAGTGGACGTCCATTGAGGTCTTCCTCAGTGGAGATCACTGCCTCTTCCTCCTCTCCAGGTTCGGCCGTGTGGGTTATGTTGATGGCCTTGCACTCTCCTTTTGGATTATCTTCTGTATTGCTTGGAAGAGTACTAGGAGGGAGTTCAGTAACTTTCTTACTCAGTTGATCCACTTGTGCCTCCAAATTTCTAATGGAGGACCTTGTTTCAGTCATGAAACTTTGAGTGGTTTTAATTAAATCAGAGACTACAGTTGCTAATTCAGAGTGGTTCTGCTTGGAATTCTTTGTTTGTTGCTGAGAAGATGATCGAAAAGGTTTGCCATTGCTAAACCTATTTCTTCCACCATTACTGTTGTTGAAGCCTTGTTGAGGCCTCTGTTGGTCCTTCCATGAGAGATTTGGATGATTTCTCCATGAAGGATTATAGGTGTTTCCATAGGATTCTCCCATGTAATTCACCTCTTCCATTGCTGGATTCTCAGGATCATAAGCTTCTTCTTTAGATGAAGCTTCTTTGGTACTGCCTGTTGCTGCTTGCATGCCAGACAGAATCTGAGAAATCATATTGACTTGCTGAGTCAATATTTTATTCTGAGCCAATATGGCATTCAGAGTATCAATCTCAAGAACTCCTTTCTTCTGACTTGTCCCATTATTCACAGGATTCCTTTCAGAGGTGTACATGAATTGGTTATTTGCAACCATTTCAATGAGTTCCTGAGCTTCTGCAGGCGTCTTCTTCAGATGAAGAGATCCTCCAGCAGAGCTGTCCAATGACATCTTAGACAGTTTAGACAGACCATCATAGAAGATACCTATGATGCTCCATTCTGAAAGCATGTCAGAAAGACACCTTCTGATCAATTGCTTGTATCTTTCCCAAGCTTCATAGAGGGATTCACCTTCCTTCTGTCTGAAGGTTTGGACTTCCACTCTAAGCTTGCTCAATTTTTGAGGTGGAAAGAACTTTGCCAAGAAGGCATTGACTAGCTTTTCCCAAGAGTTCAGGCTTTCTTTAGGTTGTGAATCCAACCATGTTCTAGCTCTGTCTCTTACAACAAAGAAAAAGAGCATAAGCTTGTAGACCTCGGGATCAACCCCATTGGTCTTGACAGTGTCGCAGATTTGCAAGAATTCAGCTAAGAATTGATGAGGATCTTCCAATGGAAGTCCATGAAACTTGCAATTCTGTTGCATCAGAGAAACTAATTGAGGCTTAAGCTCAAAGTTGTTTGCTCCAATGGCAGAGATTGAGATGCTTCTCCCATAGAAGTCGGGAGTAGGTGCAGTAAAGTCACCAAGCACCTTCCTTGCATTGTTGGCATTGTTGTTGTTTTCGGCTGCCATGGCTTCTTGTTTGAAAGTTTCTGTTGGTGCACTATAGAGAGTTGTACTTTAGCTTTCTCTTCGAGGTCCTTTCAGGTTTAGGATCAGCTTCAACAAGAATGCCTTTGTCCTTGCTTCTGCTCATATGAAAGAGAGGAGAAGAAAGTATGGAATCCTCTATGTCACATTATAGAGATTTCTTGATGTGTCAGAGAAAAAGAAGAATGGAAGGAGGAGGCAGAAAGGAGAGAATTCGAACTTATAGAGAGAGGGAGTCCGAATTGCACATTGAGGAAGAGTGCTAGTCCCTTAAATAGAAGAAGGTGAGAAGGGGGAAAAGAATTTTCGAAATTAAATTTTGAAAGATTTTGAAATAATTAAAAGAAATTTTGAAAAATTGATCGATGATTTTCGAAAATTAAAATTGAGAAAGTAGTTAAGTGATTTTGAAAAAGATTTTGAAATTAGAAATAAAAAAGATATGATTGAAAATTAATTTTGAAAAAGATGTGATTGAAAAGATATGATTGAGAAGATATGATTGAAAATCAAATTAAAAAGAGAAATTTTTAAAATTAAAGTTGATTACTTGACTAACAGGAAATTAAAAGATATGATTCTAGAATTAAAATTTGATCCTTTCTTAATAGGCAAGTAACAACTTGAAAATTTTGAATTAAATCATTAATTGTAATAAGGATTTTTGAAAATAATAATAATTTTAAAAAAATGAAAAGAAATTGATTTTGAAAAGATATGATTGAAGAGATATGATTTGAAAAAGATTTGAATTAAAAACAAAATCTTCCCTCTAGTGTCCTAAACCTCCTTGTCAAGCACAACCAATTCCATTAAAAAATTGGAGTTACTCTGTCCATATGAGGGTACCCTCCACATCTTTAAAATCCTGACTCTAAGACACCAATTTTTCTTGGGAATAGGAGAGATGTCTTTAATAGCATCAAAAGTCTGTTCCATATGGTCCATATCCGTCATGGTGCAACTTGAATTAAGATTATGAGATAACAACCTTATAAACCCTGGTCAACTTGTAGAAAGATATAAAGAATATATTAAAAAGTTTGAATCTAAATATAGAATAGGAAGAAATAAAACAGATTATATTTCAATAAGAATAAGAATAATAATAAATTTTCAAAGAAAAAAGTATAATAATAATAATAATAATAATAATAACACAATGGTATACATTCGACAGATGATTAGCAGTAAGGTATAGAGCATATACGGCACAATACAAATCACGTTAGGGAGGGAATAAAAATTATAAGAAATAATAATAATAATAATAATAATAATAATAATAATAATTGCAGTATCCCCCATTATCGATAATAACAATAGTAATATCAATATATATCAATATATTAATATATTAATAACTATCATAGTTACTGTCATAATAACAGGAGCAAAACAGACGCAAATAATTGTGATGGCAATGAAAATAAAATATGTATAACATATAATCATAATAAGATGAATAAATTGTTAATTTAATTGGGTTGTAATCCTATAAACCTTAAGATATATTATGACATGTAACCAAAAATAATAGTTCACTTCTGAACTTATATATATATATAATGTCATAATATACTGTAGAATACACAATATAAGAAACTTTAGTTCTTATTACATTACCATCATAACAGGCTAAGACATATAAAAAAGAAAAATAAAAAAAAGCAAAAAAATTATTCAAATTGAAGTATTTCATTCAATGTTGTAATTATGTTATTATAGATAACGCAGTGAAGCATAAGCTATTACTTGTGTTTATCGTAATAACCATAACCAAATACACAACCGATAAGCAAGTAAATATGTAAAATTGACTAGTATCAAAGTGTTGGAGGAAGTCGTTGTGGATGCATGATGCAGAGGATCGGATAATTTATAGGGACGAAGGTGACGCATTAATGAAGGTGCATCCACCTAACTGTGACAGAGCTCGGCGAACGCAATGTTTGACACTGAGAACAAATTAAATGCACCGTCGAACGAAACTGTTGACAAAATGACTTGTGGTTAAGTTTGAATTTCTTATTTACTTTGACTCAGCACTAAATTCTTTGATTTCAGAAAATTAGAAAAATATGATACCTATATTACCTATTACCTATATATAATCTATCTAATCTATTTGAATTTCTTATTTACTTTGAATAGTCATTAACTTAGTAGAACACAGCATTCGAAATGCTCGGGAGGTGAATACAATATTAACACCCTTGTCACTGTATTGATTTTGAAGCTTTTATGAATGTATTTTGATTTTGATTGTAGGTTCAGATGGCTACCGATGTGAAGGCAATTTGCGTGCCAAAGATTACGTGATCATGTGATGACTTTATCCCAACTGAATATATTTAAATTTAATGAATGTTAGACATATTGTATATATATTTGTCTTATTTCTTACTAAATTCATAGTGAGTGCGTGTATAGTATTAATAGTATTAATAAATATAATAACCATTCACGACGGCGGTCACCATTGTGAAATTAGTTAAGTTTTTTGGTAGATTATTGTTTGCACTGCATTGCAACAGATTTTGTTATAATAATTGTGTATCGATCTAAGTGGACGTAGGTTAATTATGCGATAGTAAATTTAAACTGGAACGATAGAAATTTGTTCCTGGTTTTTTATATGTTAATATGCTTCGAGTTTTGTTTACTTGCAATAAGAAACATATGTGCTTAATTCTCCCATGGAACTTTAATTTAATACGACAGCAATAATTTGGTTAGAAATGAGTTAATAAAATAATTAAAACGTGTTTCAACCACTAACAATATTAAAAGTGATTTAGATTAGCACCTGTTTAAGCAATTTTCATATATAAGTCATTTTGATTTCTATAAACAACACATTGATTCTATTATAAATATATTGAACTTAAACACTAAAATGGAAAACATGGACCAGGTTAAAATAAACTCACTTTCAATCGTGTTTAATTTGCAGTTTGAGGTTGATGAAAAGAAGATTTTTTGCTAAGTATGGCCTAACACACACACGGTGGATGGTCCGAACCTCACTATGAATAAACCAAACACCAATCTGTGACCCAAACCCACAACAACAGTATCCACAGTTAATGTTGTGTACATAGTTTTCTGTATTACTCAACAAAATATCAAATAGATAACACACGACAATGCACACGCCAGTACTTTAGGGAATAAACCATTAGTCTGATTATGCTCCCTATTTGAAGCATATAGTGGTGACAAAAAGACCTCCATCCCTTTCCAAGATAGCACTCTTGGGGCCAACTGGATTTGGAGCGAACATCCACCGTGTAACAAACTCCGGCCTCGTCAACCACATCGACTTGAGCAGGTTTCACACAAAAAGCCCTTTCGACAAAACTGATGGAGAGAGTCTACAAAACAAAGTAAACAAAATGTGTTTTCTTGAAGAAAATAATGACTTCCTAACATGCGACAGTGAGAGAGTAACAGAAATCATGGACAAAACAAACACGGGATGCAAGGACTGTCAACAACAATTATAGGATATTATACTATACAATAATAATGTCGCTATCTAGACTTTAAACACGAAAGTGAAGAAAAACTCAGACACAAAGCAACGGAATCATGCAAGAAAAGCTCACCAGAATATACTCATCGGCTTGATATTTAGAAATTTTTTTGTCAACAACAACAACCTCCCAATTTGGTAGCAATCTGGGCAGAATTCCTGGGTAAACAACTGAATAACGACCAAAGATTGAACTAAGAGCACGATAATCAAAAGATGCAAGGACAAACGCAGTCCAGGGGGTCAAATATAACTCCAGAATAACCAAAAGGTTGGCATGTTTTCTACGCTAGATGCTAACTGGATCGAGTATGCATCACCATTGAGGTGTAAAGGAGAAACCAAATACAAATGAAACTCATTGGATAGCAAAAATCCTCATCATCACCTACCATGGATTTAAAAGAATCGGGAAAATTACATATTTCCCCTAGAATTTCATTAACAGAAAATGGTTCGTCCACCGATAGGACATCATCAACCAAATGTGCGTGAGCGCGCAACACATGAATGATAAGAAACTCCGCGTTGCCAACATAAGCCAGGAAAAACCAACAAACCTCCCTTAATGTTATAAGCATGAATTAACTAAGTCAATCCCCCAACTATGAGACAAAGAGAAGGAGTCTTTCGGAGCGCCATGGTGAATTGATGACCTGAGTAATTAATGAATTTAACCTCGGCGGAAAGTTCATCCCGGAATTGACTATTAAAATTATGTGGAAGAGCGACGGTGGCCTGAAAAAAAATTTGTTGTTACTACAAAAAGTTGTTCATATATGATCTGATAATCCCTGGAACAGACGCTAATATCATGTTAGAGTAAAAAAAGAACCAAAATTGGGTCCACACGAAAAACCATGCATCTGCATGCAAGGCCTAACGCAGAAGAGTTGGACATGTTTCCTGAAATAGAAAACTGGCAGATGAGAGAGAGTTATGCCCCAACGAAAGCAAAATCATGTGAATCGTCAACAACAAAAAAAAGCAGATCGCAATTGCAGAGCTAATTCCAACATAATATTAAGCAACATCTTCAACATGAAACCAGTTGACACGAAGCATCCAGCTAGGCCAAACGGCGTGTGCACGATGATGGATAACAAAATTAAGTTTATGGTACCACCAAGAAAGTTAGAAAGAAAGTTTATCCCAGCCAACACAAAATAATAGATTGCATAAGCGCGGAGAAATCACAACAATAGCTGACACATGAGATATGAAAAGTTAGAGCACTCACCGTTTGTGAAAAGAAATGCAAGATCAGAGAAGAATCCTACGAAGGCAATTTGGGAAGCGCACCAATTGGCTTATTCTTGTTCTTTGGTAAAAAAGACTCGGCGCAGAAGCATGCATAAGTCAAACGAAATTGAGCATTAATTGAATGACACAGGTTGTTAAGGTGATGTATTTATTAGTATTAACTTGTGCATTGAATATAATAAAATGAAAGCATGATGAGACACACAAAAAAATAGAATCCATTAAAAAAACCAATAAAAAAGTTAAAAAGATTTGAGGGATCATTAGTTGCACACATAGATATACAGATAGATTGCTAGCGAAATACATAAGCTAATTAAATAGATTGATAACAACATAGGTAAGCTTATTAGATACCAAGAGTTTATAGATAAGACATAAATACAAATTAAAAATAAAAAAATAAATAATAAGTAACGAATCAAGAAATAACAAAAATAAAAAATAGTTTTACGGAAATAGATAAAAGTTAAAAGACGAATGTGGACATATAAAGATAAAGCTATGATATTAATATATATAATAAATAAAATAAATTTACATTTATGCAAAGAAACAATGATATAAATTGCTGGGAGGTAACCCCATCCGCTGTATCTATTATGCAACCAAGTACAGCAACAGTTGCATCTCCATAAATGCTGCGTATGCCACCCATAAAATTAGTAATCAATTATGTCTCATCTGCATTTCTGTTGTTGATAAGGAGGATTAAAATAATATTTAATTAAAGAGAAATAAACCAAATTTCAAAAAATCCAAGATAGGCAGATTAATCACACATTTTTTGTGGGCATATGTAACAACAAAACCGCGTGTGCACACCACCGGATCAATATAATTAGGTGGAGCCTCTAAATATAATACTGGCGACAAATTTGGTCAACGTTGCCAACGATTTCAGTTGCATTGAAAACAACTGATATCAAAGATACGAGCGAACCATGAAAAAAAAATAAAAGTTAACATTATAACAAAAAACGGGGGCGTCGCATTTAGTTAAGGACATTGGACGCCAATTTGTTAGCACTCACAATCAAAATTACTGAAGCTGAACACAATGACGTTAATGCATTAGTTATATATATATATATATATATATATCAATATTTAAATCTGACTATAATTAAATCTGTATGTATATGTATATAGATATAAGGATTCATATATTTATATCTACGTGTAGGCGTGTAGCCCATGTATAAATAACTTACATGCAATACTATTATCCGAGTCATTGGAACTATACAGTGTTTAAACAGCTCTAATCAATCTACCAGCTTAATGTCCTGCATCAAGATTGCACTGCACGCACAAATGTTGCAACATCCAAATAACAAAACAATGCTTCAAGATAACAAAGCATGTAATCACATCCACAATAACCACAACACAACCTAAGCATGAACCTGAGGACGAAAGCCAAAAAACATTAACCATAACAAAGCAAAGTATCAAGTTGGCAAGAACTAAAAGTAGTAAAGGAAAATAACTACGACATTAAACATGCTTCGGAGCATCATTCAGCAACCACGGAAGGAATTTTACAGACGAATCCACTCAGAAAAACTCCCCGGAT
Organism: Arachis hypogaea; assembly: GCF_003086295.3. Classification (NCBI taxonomy): domain Eukaryota; kingdom Viridiplantae; phylum Streptophyta; class Magnoliopsida; order Fabales; family Fabaceae; genus Arachis; species Arachis hypogaea. Next base: position 20,528,856 of record NC_092047.1, read on the forward strand.
CTGCATCTAAACACATAATCAATAAACGAAAGGACTTAGATAATCCCAACCGAAAAAATAGTAATTGCATATAAGCGTTATAAAGAACTATGACAGGCACATACACGAACGCAGTTGCCGGTTGATAAAGATAACTCACTGCGGCACTTACCTTGTATAATCGGTGGACTTTGTGCTCGCCTTGGTGACATGATGTCATCACGGCTAACCGGACTTGTTCGGGAACCAGTTGATGCACAGTATATAGGACATCCAAAGCTGTTGGCTCGGTAGTCCGAACTGCCATTTCTGTTGCTCAATGCAGGCGACGGGAGAGGAGTATATTCGAGAGCAAATGGAGGTATCACGTCACCCGTACGAAACACATCACGAGAAAGGGCGTCTGGGCGACGTTGATCCATTCTTACCGGCCTCGGAACAGTTGAGTTGCTATGTGTGTGTGGTTTCGGATAAACAATCTGGATTCCATCAAGGTTGCTTATAGAAATTTAAAGAGTTCCAACACCTTGGTAGTATGCGTGCAACTAAGTCCCGTGCCTAATATTATAGGCGGCAACCATCAAACCGAATCCCTCAGAAAAAAACGTATTGTGTCCTACCTTATCTAACATAACGCGAAACTCATTTCCATGATTATTCTTAAATATCATGAAATTACCCAGTTCATGATGAAAGGCGCGCGCACACACACATGAATAAATTATTTTATAAATTTACAATTGATAAATAGATGTAAACACGTTTGCAAAAAAAAATATAAATGTAAATAGAAACATGTATTTGAGCATAAGATATATATATATATGATTTAGAGCATATAATTATATCTATATGTATTTTTTATATATAAGCTATTGCATATTAATATATAATTAAATGAACCTGAAAACCAATATGCAAGAAGATATTGCCGGAAAATAAATGAAAAACAATGGAACCCATGAAAGTATCGGCGTAATCAGCAGTTTTGAAAATCTATATAACGGATGAGATTTAGGCAAAAGAAAACATACGGCAACAGGGTCTAATGTAAGAAAGAGAAGTCTATAGAAATCGTGGTTTGGATCGCCATTCTCACCAGCCTGTGTAGAGGGACAAAGGCACATCCATGACATAATGAAAGTAAGAATATCAGAAGTTCAGTATGAAAATGGACCTTCCAAATTAGGTAAAAGCATCACCACGAACTGTTAACAACATGCAGCAATATACGTGTGTGTATGCACATAAATGTGTATCAATATGAAATTTAGTTGGTTTAATTATTCTGTTGGTCATATAGTTTCGCGAAATTTTCAATTAGGTCCTTATACTTTTTTTCCTTTTAATCGGATCCCTACACTAATTTATTTTTTCAATTAGGTCCCTCTCAGCAGTAATCGGCTTAATTTTATAAGGACCCAACTAAAAAAAAATTAGTACAGGAACTTAAATAAAAGGAAAAAATTGTAGGACCCAATTAAAAAAATTGGTGCAAGGACTCGATTAAAAAGAAAAAAAGTATAGGGACCTAATTGAAAATTTCGCGAAACTATAGGGACCAACAGAATAATTAAACCAATTTAGTTACTTACCCATGGTCCACTAATATGAAAAAAAAACTTTTGAATTATGGAAGAAAGCGACCGCATGATAAAAGATAAATCGAAAAGTCTGGGGAAACAGAAAAGGGTGGGGAATGGTGGGGAATATTTGGGATGAGAAAGCGATAGAGTTTAGACTGATATTTAATTGCTATAGGTAACAATGATATTTATAATAAAGCATAACCAAGGGGTTTGAAATTGTAAAAAAAATGAGTAATTACCCAAATTAGTCCCTAAGAATTTTAAAATCGGACATTTTAGTCTCCAAGAAAAATCAATACACAAATCAATCCCCAAGGTTTTACTCCAGCAGACAAATCAGTCCCCATTTCATTTTTCGGCAAAGTAATTACCCAGATCAGTCCCAAAGATTTTAAAAATGGACATTTTAGTCCCCAAGAAAAATTAATGTATAACGTTTCTCTCTATTAGACATAACAGTCCTCCATCCAAAAATAAAATAATTATTATTATTATTATTTGTACAATAATACTGTACTATATTTTTTTGCATTTTTTGGACAAAAATAATGATAAATTTATTCATTATATATATATATATATAGTCACTCAATAATAATAATAATAATATCAATAATAATAATAAAATTATTAGAGATTATTTTACAAAAAATTCAAGGTTAAAACTATTTAATATTTTTATATTTAATATAATTAAAAGATGTGCTATGTAAAAAAAATATGTTTGTACTAAAAAATATGTATTAAAAAAATATTTTAATTTGGATTTATATTAAATACATATTTTTTTTAATAGAAACATATTTTTTAAAATAGTATATCTTTTGATTATATTAAATACAAAAATATCAAATGATTTTAACCTTAAATTTCTTGTAAAATAATCTCTAATAATTCTATTATTATTATTATTATTATTATTATTATTATTATTATTATTATTATTATTATTATTATTATTATTATTATTGAGTGACTATATAAATATAAATACAAATATAAGAATCTAATGAATAAATTTATCATTATTTTTATCTAGAAAATACAAAAAATTATGGTACAATATTATTATGTAATTAATAATAATAATAATAATAATAATAATAATAATAATAATAATAATAATAATAATAATAATAATAATCAATAAAATTATTAGAGATTATCTTACAAGAAATCTAAGGTTAAAATCATTTGATATTTTTGTATTTAATATAATCAAAAGATGTACTATTTTAAAAAATATGTTTGTATTAAGAAAAATATGTATTTAATATAAATTCAAATTAAAATATTTTTTTAATACATATTTTTTAATACAAACATATATATTTTTTTTACATAGGACATCTTTTAATTTTATTAAATAAAAAAATATCAAATGGTTTTAACCTTAAATTTTTTGTAAAATAATCTCTAATTATTATTATTATTATTATTATTATTATTATTATTATTATTATTATTGAGTGACTATATATATATTTAATGAATAAATTTATTATTATTTTTTTTCAAAAAATACAAAAAAAATAGTATAATATTATTGTGCAATTAATAATAATAATTTATTCATTAAATTCTTATATATATATATATATATATATATATATATATATATATATATATATATATATATAAGAATTTAATGAATAAATTTATTATTATTTTTTTTCAAAAAATACAAAAAAATAGTACAATATTATTGTGCAATTAATAATAATAATTTTATTTTATTTATTTTATTTTTGGACGGAGGACTGTTATGTCTAACAGAGAGAAACGTTGGAGATTGATTTGTACATTAGTTTTTCTTGGAGACTAAAATGTCCATTTTTAAAATCTTTAGGGACTGATATGGGTAATTACTCTGCCAAAAAATGAACTGGAGACTGATTTGTCTGCCGGAGTAAAATCTTGAGAATTGATCTGTGTATTAATTTTTCTTAGGGACTTGAATGTCCAATTCTAAAATCTTTTGGGGACTGATTTAAATAATTAATACCATCAAACTATCAAGTTACGAAATTACCAAATGTTATAATAAAATATAGTTAATGGATAAAACTGGTAGATAGAATTATTGGGCCCACCAGGGCCATATACACACATCACCACAGAGGAATGACTATTCAATAAAAAAAATAATTAATGGATTAATGGCTGAACATCAGGGGATAATGATAATAAACAAAACAAAAATACACAGTTTATCCCTTTAAATAATAATTGATAATTGATGGATCACTTTTAAATCATCGTTGGCACTACTATATGTAACGACTCAATTCTCAGTACGTCATGATCATACTGGAAATCGAGTGTCACTAACTTGCTTACCCAAAACTTTAACTATTTACTATTAAGTCTGTAATCAAATTAGCGCACTATCAAATTTTTTGAAAAACTTTTACTTTATAAAAAGATTTACGAGGACAGCTAATTAAACATACACAAACCATGGTAAGGAATCAAATAAAGCATACACAAGGCCAACATTATATATAAACATAACATATATCATAGATCATACATACATATAAAGGTGCTACTATATATATCATGAGTTAGCATACAACCCTTCATATCTTGCTACTATATACATAATTAACACTCCGGGTCCCTGGTCCATAAAGGAAGCCCCTAAGCTGGCGCCCAAAACTAGCCTAGCCAGTAGTTACAGTTCCTAATCTCTCGGTGGATCTATCCAAAAGAGAGAGACTAAACTAAAATTTCTACGCTACACTATAAGTGCCACCCAAAATACGCTACCAACTCTTACTGTCTCTGATCGATCATTGCAGCCAAAAGGCGAGATCTCTATCACCTTCATATTCTTCGCTGGGTCCTCGTATGTATAGGGGTAATCTTAACTAGAGCTCCTGTTTCCATCCGAAGGGGGAAGAGCAGGGGTAAGAACTGAGGAATTCTTAGTAGGGTCGGGGTGGTTAGTTAAGTCCGTTTTAATACTATACCCAGTCAGCAGCAACAACCGAATCACGCATCAAACATAATAACTAAAGAACATAAAGAGAAAACAAACACAACACATACACAATCACAGAAAACAGAATTCATAGAAGATATGCTCAAACAATCATGATGCATGTCTATCCCTAGTGCATGTAATGAGCTCATCTGTCGGTTTCGACCCGCTCCCAACGTAACTCAGCAACCTTTGTCTGAGTTTGGTTTCCAGTGTCATAACCTCTATAAGCAACCTCTGTCTTACAGGTGCGACTCTCTTGAGCCGATGTATGCAAACATAATCTCTGTAAGCAACCTCTGTCTTACAGGTGAGGCTCTCTCTAGCAAATGTATGTAGCGATAACCTCTGTAAGCAACCTCTGTCTTACAGGTGCAACCATCCCCTGGATTGGCTGATGTATCTCTGGAAAGCAAATCACGGTGGACTCACCACCATATCTTTGCTCATTTTCAGTAGGTAAACAATCATCTCTGCTTCTCTCCTTTTCTTTTTGTTCTTTCTTTCTTTTCTTTTCTATTCTCTGCTCTCCTGTGGCAGAGGTTCTTTAGATTCTTTTAATCTTTGCTCTCTACTCTTCTGTGGTAGAGGTTTCTTTAATATTTTTCTTTTCTTTTCTTTTCTTTCTTCTTTTTTCTTTCTTATCGTTCATAAATCATCCTCACATTATTCCCTCGCCTTTTCCTAAGTGTCTTAAATAAAATACTAATATATTATAATGATACAAATAATGCTAGTTTTAAGAATAAAAGAGTGTTATCATTACTATTTTTATATCAAAACATGCTTATTAATGTTCTATTCTTTAAACTTTTAAATATTTTACTTTTAACCCAGCATTATAAAAATTATTAATTTAATTTCGTATTTCTAAAAATAACCTCGATCTTTTATCAAACTACATTTTCATATTCAAAAATAATATTTAATGTGGTAACAAAAACTCTTTCAAAACCAAAATATTTTCGTGTGACCTTTCAAAATATATACTTGATTTTAAATCCATTTTTCGAGCTTTTTCGGTTACCGATTTTTTCTACAACTTTTAATTTAATTCGTCAGCCATTAAACCTCACCCATTTTATTCAAACTAACACAACGACAGCCCCAAATCAATCTCATGATCACAGTTTAGGCAGCACAAATATAACCAGATCACAAGCTTAATCACATATAACAATATATCCACAAAATTCAATATAGAGTCAACCAAACTCCATCAATAATTAATCACAACAATCATTCACTTATCCAACTCAAATTTAATTAATGAGAATTTACCAAAACACTACTTTCGTATGAAATCAAAATACTCGAAACTCCAGAGAAGCCTTCTGACCGAACTGCCGAAGAAGAAAACGTCCGGAATCGTCTGTGCCTCCTAGAACTCCAGTTGGCCGAACTTAAGGAGTAGGGAAGCTATATCACTGTCGAATTCCACCGATCAAAAATGACGCCAACACGTAAAGGATGAGGATACAAACACTTTTACCGGATTAAATTTTTTATTGGAGTTACGAATCGTAAGAAATCCGAGCGAGAAATTTGGTGGGGTTATGGTTCTCTCTCTCTCGGTCACTCTCTTCTCTTCCTCACCGTTTGCATGCAATGAATAATGTGACCGGATGATGAAGATTGATATGAAGGGAATGATTAGGTGTCATGCCTAATTATATATATATATATATAAAAGACATCCAATTTTCTTTCTTTGGCTTCGGTCATATATATATACATATATGTATATGCATGCATAAGCTTTATTTAATTTTTCTTTCTTGCCTTTTGTTTCTTTAATGAAACCGGCAATGAAACTAAGGGTAATAATAATAATATACTAATGATAATATGGTAAGAATAGTAATGTTAATATAATAATGATAGTAGTAATAATAGTAATGATAATTGCGTAACAACAACAATAATAATGATAACAATGTTAGTATAATTATAATAATAATATATATAAGGTTAAATGTATATAATTTACTAATATAAATGATATTAGTAACTTAGAAATTAAAAGATATTTGATAAAATTTTAACAACTCTAAACTCATTAAGAAATACCGATAATTATTTATATCGGTAAAAGTCGAATTTGATAATAATAATAATATTATTATCCAGGCTCCATTATAATTAGGGCAAGTAAAATAAATAAATAACATAATAATTGAATTATATTACCATTTATTTTACTTCGGAGTTCGAAGTCGACTTGTCAAAATAAAACTAATCGCTTCAAAATATTATTTTAAGAAAAACTCGCGTTGGTGCAAAAATTAGAGTTCTTATATTCTACCCTCTAAAAGAAAATTTTGCCCTCAAAATTTTCTTTACCCATAAACAGGTGCTAGTACTCGGTCCTTATCTTATTTTCTAGTCTTCAGGTGTGTTGTATTTTCTCATCTCGTCTCAACTTACATATAGCAGTTAAAGAAATAAGAGAATGCAACGCACGAAAATCGTAAAGTGCAGTTAAGAAACGAGTCTTGACATAATACTGACCTTGGGTCAGGGAGTCCGAGTACGAGCATCTTCAAGAATCATTGTAAATACTCTTTGTAAGACCCAGAACTTTTGAAAACTCTTATGATGATCAAGCCTCAAACCATATAGTTATTTATAGTCTTAATTTCAGAAATTATTTTATTAAAGATAATTAGAGCAAGTTTTGATTAATTGAATTTGAAATAAATTAAGATTATTATCCAATTTTTTAATTATTGGATTATTTTCTATATTTAAATCATTAAGTTGGTAGTTATGAAATAATAAGAATTTTATATGATTTGGACTAAATAATTTATATTTTAAGATATTAATACTACTGTTTTGGAAAATAAAGAAATTAAGTATATTATTTCTAATTTTTGGATTTGAACATTTTATTGAAACTAATTTATAAAATTGATGAGCAAATAGTATTTCTATATATTATTATTGTTGGATTACAAATTATTTCCAATTACTATATTATCCCTATTTTTATTTGAAATTACCAAACTACCCCTAAACCTAATTTTACCTAAACCCTAATTTCCCCAAACTCCTAACCCTAACAGATATAGCCGTCACCCCCTTTCATCTTCTTCAATGTAAACATCGCATTCTCCGGTAGCATCATCTTCTTCTTCAATGTAAACATCTTTCTCACGGTAGCTTCCTCTCCGTCAGTGACTTTGTTAGTGTCATTTCTATCAGCAGCATCGTCGTCTTCGTCAACATCGCATTCTCCGGTAGCATCATCGTCTCCGTCAGCATCGTCTTCACTGTTGGCTCTTCTTCTGCTTCAATGCTTTAGAAATCTTCTTATGCTTCAGTGCTTCAGCAATCTTTCTCATTTTCAATTTGTTCTCTTTTCATTTTTTGTGAATCTGATTGTTAAATTTTGTCAGTTTGTTAGTTTAGGGTTAATGTTCTCTTCTATTATTAGTGGATTTTTATGAGTTTGTTTGTGAATTTGTTGGTTAATTTTTGTAAATCTGTTGGTTTAGGGTTGATATTCTGTGAATTTAAAAAAAGAATTGGAGTATAAATATGATTTGTTTTGATATTGCTAAAATTAATCATATCTGTTTCTAAATTTTACTGTTAGAAAATTTTTTTTCTTTTCTCCCAATTTTTTTTTTAAATTTAAGATTTAATTGGGTACCCGACCACCAAAACCAATCCAATCTGAAATTAATTGGTTTGGATTGGTTTGGGTCTGTTCTCAAAAAATGCCTTACTCGTTCATATTTTTTTATACAAAATATAGCATAAAAAATTAATTATATATTTGATTGAAAATGAATCAATATCAATAAAATAATAAAATGCATTATCTGAGTAAATAATATGTCTCTACTTACTTTTTAACCTTATGCAGATGAATTATATGAGTCTAATTTATATTCAAATACTCCTTGAAAAAATATTGTGACATTTTTTTACTTTTTCTAATAAAGACCTTGACTTTTTATTATCTCTTCTATTTTTTTTTTCACTCAACTTGAGTGTAAGATTGTGCACCTAGACATAAATTGAGCAGGTGGAATATATATAACTTATCCTTTTATAATATACAAATCAACATAATTGAAAATAAAAGTGTCTTTGATATGAATTTCTGAAGTGATGAAGACTCTCATATGAACTGAATTAAAGGACACATAAATTTCAACAAACAAGAAGAAGAAAATGTGAAAATGATGAAAGTGTTGTAAATTGAGAGTTAGGGTTTTATATTAGTAGAGAGATTAAAATGAATCTAAATTACTAAATTAAAACACTATTATAATATAAAATTTATGGTAAAATAAATATTGTTTGGATTACACTATTTAAAATTACTTTTAGATGAAAAATTACTAAAATAGATATCAATTTAAATAATTTTTTTATATTATCCAGTTATTTTAATTTAGATATTTGAATAATCTTATTAATTAATTTTATAATAAAATTAATATTTATTTATTAAAATAAAAATAACATATAAAAATTAGCAAAATATATTTTATATTAAAAATAAGAAATATAAATTATATATATAAGAGTATTTATCAAATATGTTATATTTTTTAAATTTTAAATATTAATATAAAAATATTAATTTAGTATTTTTTTTACATCGTATTTTTATTTTAATACTCTCAATAATCTTATTCTTAATATTATTTTAGAATCCAACGTTTATGATTTTATTAATACCTATGATTAATTTTTTATTTAATTTGTCTTTTTTTAATGGAATCATAATTTGTGTTATAAAAAAATTACAATAAAAAATTGTATATACCAGAATTATAATTATAAAAAAGAATACTAAAAATAATAAAATTAAATATTTATTTTGGTAGAGATCGAAACAAATCTAAAAGTTTTTGATGATGTATTTTATATAATATATTTTTAGTTCTTTTAGTATTCTTTTTTAGCACCTATAATTTTTTACTATTATTATTATTTATGGTTAATTTTTTGTTTAATTTACTTTATCTAATGGGATCAATAAATCATATTATGAAAAGATAATAATAAATATAATATACAAAAATCACAATTATAAGAGTATATAATGTCAAATAAAAATTTAACAAAAAAATAAAAATAATAAATAATAGAAAAAAGAGCTCATACAGGGAGAAATAATAAGAATTCCATAAATAATACAATAACATGTCTAAAAGATAAAATTAGTAAAAGAAAAAATAGATGTTTAGTGTAAATGACTGAAAGCCTGTTAGTGAAACGCAGAAGCTAGAAATTGTTGTTTCTTTGTAAACGTAATTTTGATTACAAAATCACTTCTGCGTTTGTCAAATCAAAAGTTAGCAAAAAAAAAAATTAAAACTTTCAATAAACTTAAACGTGCTTTTTCTCTTCAAACGGATTTGCCAAACATACCCTATATCTAATTGGCACTTACCAATTATGTTAACGATAACTAAGATAGAAACTAACAAAAATTCACAAAATTTAATTTCAAAAACTAATTTTAATCAATTTTTAAAAGTGATGTATTAATTTGATTCATAATGAAATTTTCATTGAGAATTTTAAAAACAAATTAGACACTACTTCGATTATAAATGTATAACTATACAAAATATTAAATAGATTATACTTTAGAGTTAGTCTTTAGAATAAAAAATCCATGATGCTTACAATATATTCAATTTCAATAATTTAGATCAATGAAGTTATTTTTTAAAAATGGTTTAAACTGAATTTATAATTATTATGGTTAGAAAAAATTGCAAGGATTGTATATAAAATATAGATGACATTACAATTTCAGTATTCTTTTATTTATTCAGATAAAAAAACAAAAGTATTTTATTTTGGTTTTTTCGTAACCGGAGTACTTAAATCCTTAAAAAAAAAAAAATAGAAAAAATATGAAGTTGGGGAAGTGTTGTGCAATGTGCACCACATGGTTTTGGCATCCACATTGCGTTCCTGTTTGCAAGAAGACGAGTGTTTCTGTAATAATAATCGGCGAATCAAGGAAGGAGCAGCTGAGTAGTTAGTTACAAAAGATGCGTCCTCAGATGTTGTCACTCTCATCCAACGCCACCACAACACTTCTCCGTCAAGCTCTTCCCTTTCTCCTTCAGCTTCATCCCTCTCTCACTCTACCTTCTGCTCCTAACCCTAATTCCATCATTTCATCACGCTATCGTTCACCCCTTCCTCCCACTCCTTCTGCTGCTTCTTCTTCTCTATTCGCCGCCACTCGCAGGTTTTCTACACGCGCCACCCATGTCAATGACCCTGGTTCTATTGACTCCCCTCTCATGCAGTCCATGGAGAAAAAGGTTCTTTCTTTCTTCATTTATTATTCATCTTGTGTTATTCACTAATTATATAATTATCCTTTCCCTCCATTTATATAGTTTTTTTATTCTTAATTTGTTTTCCCCAATTAACACTGAAACAGGGTTGGGAAATTGGATATGGTATTTAGGATGGAACAGTGAAATTAGGGTTATTACGAAAGATCAATGGATTATCAAAAATTTGTATGAAAATTACTGAAAATGTTAATGTAAAATGGAGGAGAAATATGGTAAAAGGACGGCTATGATCCACGAATACTCCGTTTTTACTCACATTTGTGTATCTGAATCAGTCAATCTTAAATAATTTGTAATGTGTTTTGACAGATAAAGGATCAACTCAATGCTGAATCAGTCACCGTAAAAGATGCTTATGGTGATGGACGCCATGTAAGGTAAGCATTTTCTTCAACCATCCAAGTGAAGTTTTGTTTTGCAAATCACTTCAACGTAATTTTATTTTTAACATATATTATCAATTATTAGTTATTTACTAGCAAACATTAGTAGAGAGCCACTTGAAAACTTTAACTAGAAACATACAAGGGGTGTAGCACATTGATCCTTACACAAGAGGCTAAGATTTGCAAAATATATAGAATTAGTCCTTACAACAAGTTTGACACGGATCATGGAATCAACAGCCCACATAAAAGATTATTCTCTTTTTGACAATTACCTCTCCTTAAAAGATTTTGTTTCATTCAAAATGCTGTTGTGGTAACTTCTCCATGGATGACAAAACATGACGTTTTTGTGCTTTCTAGATCATCGCAATAGGTATGACACATTCTAGGGATTTAGAGAACAACTGATAAAGATTCAAGCTTGAATGAAACAAAGTTGTCTAATCCTTTTAGTTGAGGAAAGCCCTGTAAAAGATTAGCTAATGTGCATTAAATAAAAGCCAATTGTCCAATCTTAGCCATTGAAACATACTTAATGCAAGCATGACATTTCAACAAAATGTACTAAATAGTACCATAAATTTTACATTATGGGTGACTTTGATATGGGGTCAAGGTGAGGGGTAAATTTTACATTTAGAATCCATTCATGAAATTTCTATCTATTTTTACCCTTATATCAAACACATCCTCTGGTGATATTCACATAATTAAACATCCTAATTTCAGCATGTCTATCATAAATCATATATAAACCTTTTGCTATCCAACTATTTCTAGGGCCTCTGAAGAATTTAATGAATATGTTTGTTCCTTGCATAACAACTATTGGAGCCTATGTAGAATGTTGATTGGTAATTGCAGATTGCTTGTGTCGTTCTAATCCTGTTCTCCAAAATTTTTTAGGATAAAATAGAACGCTACCAAAAACAACTAAATGCAAGGCAAACTGAAAATAGTGACAATTTCAAATATATGGTTGCATGTGTATTCTGATCAAAAGTTGTCTCTTAGCCAAAGGCTCCATGTAGTTGACAGTTGCATTTGACACAGTTATATGGCCTGACTAGAACATAGCTCTAATTTGTGGTTTGGTATTGCAGTATCGATGTTGTATCCACTGCCTTCGAGGGACAATCGGCTGTAAATCGGCAAAGGATGGTGTATAAAGCTATATGGGAGGAGCTTCAGAGCACAGTTCACGCAGTTGATCAGATGACAACTCGCACCCCTGCCGAAGCTGCCACAAAATGATAAAGGCTCACGGGAATCTTGATCACCTAATAATTTTTGTAGGCTTTCTTGGAATGAATCAATAATCTTATTACTGCGATTACATTATATGTTCACATGCAACTGGCGATCAGTATTCTGTTTTAGACTTTGAGAGTTCCTAAATTCTTTAATATACCAAAAGGTTTAAGGGAGTTTCAAATGTGTATGGTCCAAAATGTTTCAATCCACCCGCATCACTTTTTCAATTGATGCTCATATTGCCGTTCTACAATTACACTTTTCAATATATTGAATTGAAACTTGAGAGGGAATACAATTCATTTTTCTTTATCTATTTGACATAGCGCATCCAGTATTCATTATGTTATTAAATCACAAGATATCATGTTACAATTTGTTGATTGTTGGAGGTGCAATACATAGGTGCGTTTGAGAAGTTTCAAAAGTTATTTTTTGAGTTTTTAACTTATGAAAAGTAATAGTATTAATGTTTAGTGCAATTTTCAAAATCTAATTTAACTTTTTAAGAAATTATGTAAGTGTTTATGGAGAAATTAAAAAAAATAATCTTTTTCATAATAAAAAGTTTTTTATCAAATTTTTTTTAAATAAGTACTTTTAGAACTAAAAAACTAAACACAAAATAATTTATTTATAAATTATTTTTAATATAAGTATTTATTGTTTAAACTATTTTTTTAAAAAGAGTTTAATTAACTGGGGAGTGCACCGAATATTGATCATATTCTTTCGGTAAGTATAGTTTTTAAATGCGCAACTTTTCTTTTATATATGAAAATATTGGTCTTATAATGCATTTTAGTCGCCAAAAAATTAAGCGATGTTGTGATAAGGCATGAGGTGGATGTTCATTAATGTTTGGGCGGCTAACTTTTTCAAGTAAAAAGTTTAGACTATCAAAGAAAGATTGAAGTTAATTCCATATGAAAATTTACCTTTTGTATGCCTATAAATAGGAGGCTAAGGCTCAGGCAAACACAAAACAAGCAATAATAAAACAAATACTCTCTCTCTGATGTATTATCTTTATAGTAGTATAATAGTATTGGTAAATACTGATAGTAGTTTTTCTATTTATACTTTATTTTATTATCTCTTCCCTATTTATTTTACAACACGTTATCAGCACAAGACTCTAACCAAATTTTAGAAGACTCCAAGTAACAAATTTTTATTATGTCGAAGTTCTCTCATCTTGAATTTAATGCTCTTGATATATCTGGAAACAATTATTTATCATGGATACTTGATGCTAAAATCCATCTTGATTCAATAGATCTTTGAGATACCATTAAGGCTGAAAATAATGTATCCCAGAAGGATAAAGCCAAAGTCATGATTTTTCTTCGGCGTCATCTTGACGTATGATTGAAAAATGAATATCTCATATTAAAAGATCCTATAGATCTGTGGAAAGACCTTGAAAAAAGGTACAATCATCAAAAGACGGTAATACTTCCTCAAGCCTAATATGTTGGAGAAAACTTATTTGACCTTCCATGCCTCGAATGTGCTCCAGCAGCAGTATCGAGAAAAATGATTTAAAAAATATTCTGAGTTAATTTCTTGTCTTCTTGTTGCTGAACGCAACAATGAATTACTTCTAAGGAATCATGAAGCGCGCCTAGCTGGTGCGGTCCCATTTCTTGAAGTAAATGCGGCAAGTCATTACCCCAGAAGAGGTAAATGACAAAATTTTGGTAATAAGAAAAATTATAGAAGGAAGAATAATTATATTCATAAGAAATGATCTCACCAGAAGTGGGATAGAAAAAGAAACAATGGGCAAAGTAAATCAATTAAGGATAAATGCTTCTATTGTGGTGGAAAGAACCATTGGTCACGTACCTGTTGTACCCCAAGATACCTAGTTGATCTTTATCAAGCATCTTTGGAAAGGATGACAAAGGAAAGGAAACAAATTTTGTTTCAAATGATGAAAATTTCACCACTCATTATAATGTATCTAATTTCTTTGAGGATCCTGAAGGAAATATTGGTCATTTGATCAATGATGGAATAGTTTAATATGTGGGATTGTTAAGTATCCATGTAAATAAATAATGTAAAGAACTTATGGTTAAGTTTTATTTTCTATGTATTTAAGTTTCAAATATGATGTGCATAAATAATGAAATATTAATGTTTATATCATTAAATGTGTCAAGTTTTAAAATAAAATTTTAGTATATGACATTATTTTTATGTACAGTGTTTCTTAGAAAAATAATTCCGATCAAGTATTCAATTTAACTGTGCATACTACTCATTTTATTATTATTATTTGTCTTTGAAAAAAATGACAAGGATATATAATGAAGATGTATACCTTGCGGATAGTGCAAGTTCGCACACCATTCTCAAAAGTGATATATATTTTACCCATATTGTGCCAAAAGAAGAATATGTTAATACTATTATTGGCTCAGAAAATGTGATTGAAGGATCCGGAAGAGCTATAATTTTATTTTCCGGAGGAACAAAATTCATAATAAATAATGCACTATTGTCTACCAAGTCTCTAAGAAACTTGTTTAGTTTTAAAGATATTCGCCGAAATTGATATCATATTGAGACTATGAACGAGGGAAGTCATGAGTACTTATGTATCACAACTCATGATTTAAATAAAAAGGTTATACTAGAAAAGTTACCCTCACTTTCATCTGGGTTATATTATATCAAGATTAGTGCGATTGAATCACATGCCACTATAAACCAAAAGTTTACTAACCCAAATGAATTCATAACTTGGCACGACCGATTGGGTCATCCGGAAAGAACCATGATGCGGAGGATTATTGAAAACTCCCATGGTCATTTACTAAAGAACCAGAAAATTCTTAAATCTAGTGAATTTTGTTGTGCTGCATATTCTCAAGGGAAATTAATTTTAAGGCCATCACCAGTAAAGATTGGATTTGAGTCCCCTGAATTTCTAGAAAGGATTCAAGGTGATATATGTGGACCTATTCATCCACCATGTGGATCTTTTAGATATTTTATGGTCCTGATAGACGCATCTTCGAGATGGTCACATGTGTGCTTATTGTCTTCTCGCAACCTGGCGTTTTCGAGATTACTGGCTCAAATTATTCGATTAAAAGCACAATTTCCAGAAAATCCAATCAAAGTAATTCGTCTTGATAATGCTGGTGAATTTACTTCCCAAACCTTTGATACTTATTGTATGACTAATGGAATAAGTGTTGAACATCCAGTAACTCATGTTCACATACAAAATAGGTTAGCAAAATCACTTATTAAACGCCTCCAATTAATTGCTAGACCCCTTACTTATGAGAACAAATCTCCCAACCTCGGTTTGGGGGCAGCTATTTTACATGCCGCAGCACTTATTCGTTTGAGACCAACGAGTTACCATCAGTTATCTCCTATGCAGTTAGCTTTTGGCCAGCAGCCAAATGTTTCCCATTTAAGAATATTCGGATGTGCGATATATGTTCCCATTGCACCACCTAATCGCACCAAAATGGGATCCCAAAGAAAATTGGGAATATATGTTGGATATGATTCTCCCTTTATAGTGAGGTATCTTAGAGATACAAACCGGAGATGTATTTAAATCCCAGTTTGCGAATTGTCATTTTGATGAATCAAAATTTCCAACATTAGGGAGAGAGAATAAGCTTCCTGAAAAGGAATTTAATTGGAATGCATCATCTTTGATGCATTTAGATCCTCGATTAGGGCAATGTGAATTAGAAGTTCAAATGATTATACATTTGCAAAGAATAGCAAATGAATTGCCTGATGTATTTTCCGATACAAAGAGGATAACCAAGTCTTATATACCAGCAGAAAATGCCCCAATTCAAATTGATGTTTCAGTCGGACAAATAGCCACTAAAGTAAATTTACGCTAGAAGCATGGTAGGCCTATTGGTTCCAAAGACAAAAATTCTCGAAAGAGAAAAGAGGTAAATGCTATTCCTATTGAAAAAGATATAGTAAAGACACCTGCAGTTGTCCAAAATTATGATATAGTTTTAACGCCAGAAGACGTTCAGGTACCTGAAAATTGTGAAAATGACGAGATCTCGATAAATTATGTCTTTACAGGAGAGAAATGGGACCGAAATAAAACAATTGTCAATGAAATATTTGCATATAATGTGGAATTAAATATCATGCATGAAAATAAGGATCTTGAGCCAAGATCAGTCGAAGAATGTCGACAAAGAAATGATTGGCCAAAATGGGAAGAAGCCATGAAAGCTGAATTAGACTCACTTGCAAAACGTGAAGTCTTTGGACCTGTAGTCCGTACACCTGAAGATGTAAAACCTGTTGGATACCGATGAGTATTTGTGAGAAAACAAAATGAGAAAAATGAAGTTGTGCGCTACAAAGCCCGACTTGTGGCACAAGGTTTTTCACAAAGGCCCGGTATAGATTATGAAGAAACGTATTCTCCTGTAGTGGATGCGATAACATTCCGTTATTTGGTCAGTTTATCTGCATATCATAAACTGCATATGCATTTAATGGATGTGGTAACAACCTATTTATACGGCTCATTAGATCGGGATATCTATATGAAAGTCCATGAAAGACTAAAAATATCTAAACCATCCAATGAATATTCGCAAGGGTTATACTCAGTCAAATTGCAAAGATTTTTATATGGTCTAAAGCAATCTGGACGAATGTGGTATAATCGTCTTACTGAGTATCTGGCCAAAAATGGATTCAAGAATGATGATATCTATCCATGTGTTTTCATAAAGAAATCTGCATCTGGATTCATTATAATTGCTGTGTACGTTGATGATTTAAATATCATTAGAACTCCTGAAGAGATTCCAACAATTATAAAAACTCTAAAAGAAGAGTTTGAGATGAAAGATTTTTGAAATACTAAATTTTGTCTTGGCCTGCAGATCGAGCATACAAAAAATGGGATCTTTATTCATCAAGCGACATACACAGAAAAGATCTTGAAAAGATTTTATATGGATAAGTCACATCCCTTGAGTACCTCAATGATCGTAAGATCTTTGGATGTGGAGAAGAATCAATTCCGTCCTAAAGAAAAGAGTGAAGATATCATTGGTCCTGAAGTACCATATCTGTCATGAAGTACCATATCTTAGTGCCATTGGAGCGCTAATGTATCTTGCTAATAATACGCGACCTGACATATCATTCGCGGTGAACTTACTAGCAAGGTATAGTTCCTCTCCAACCAGAAGACATTGGAGTGGAATCAAACAAATCTTTCGATATCTTCATGGAACGGTTGATATGGGATTGTTTTATCCCTATGGATCCAAGTCACAACTAGTTGGCTATGCAGTTGTCTGATCCACATAAAGGGAGATCTCAAACAAGATACATGTTCACATATGGTGATACAGCTATATCATGAAGGTCCACGAAACAGACGATAGCAGCAACCTCCTCTAATCATGATGAAATACTAGCGATACATGAAGCAAGTAGCGAGTGTTTTTGGCTCAGGAGTTTGATCCAATATATTCTGTTATTATGTGGACTGATTGATCATAAGATAGCTTCAACTGTCTTGTTTGAAGATAATACAGCATGCATTGCTCAGCTTAAAGGCGGATACATCAAAGGTGATAGAACAAAGCACATTTCTCCCAAATTCTTCTTCACCCATGATCTTCAAAATCAGGGAACAATTAATGTCCAACAGATCCGCTCAAGTGACAATCTGACAGATTTATTTACAAAGTCACTCCTAGAATCCTCCTTTGAAAGATTGGTGCATGAGATTGGGATATGCCGATTTCGAGATATTAAATGATGTCAACAAGAGGGGGAGACTGTACTCTTTTTTCCTTGGTTAGGTTTTTTTTTTCCATTGGGTTTTTCTTGACAAAGTTTTTAATGAGGCAGTTCCCATCACATAGGATATTGTACTCTTTTTCCTTCACTAAGGTTTTTTCCCACAGGATTTTTCTTTAGTAAGGTTTTAACGAGGCATTATCTTGAATGATCATCAAAGGGGGAGTGTTGTGATAAAGCATGAGACGAATGCCCATTAATGTTTGGGCAGCTAACTTTTCCAAGTGAAAAGTTTAGACTATCAAAGGAAGACTGAAGCTAATTCCATTTGAAAATTTACCTTTTGTATGCCTATAAATAGGAGGCTAAGCCTCACACAAACACAAAACAAGCAATAATAAAACAAATATTCTCTCTTTCTTACACTACAAAGCACTTCTTTACTTTCTCTCTTCATATACTATTAATTTAATATTAATATATTATCTTTATAGTAGTATAATAGTATTGGTAAATACTGATAATAGTGTTTTTCTATTTATACTTTATTTTATTACCTCTTCCCTATTTATTTTACAACAAGCGACACAATTGGTAGTACAAGGGGTGACTAACAAGTAATTTGCTTTAAAACTTAAGTATTCCTATCAGATTTTGCCAATATGTATATTGGCTATGAAGCATTTTGCTATTTTTCATGCGCAAGCTGTACTTTGTATACAAATATGAAATTCAAGAATTGCTATATACATTATAAGTTTTGGCCACGTGAAAGGCCATGAACTATTAGTGCTATTGATGCAACACTAATTAATGGAGGGTAATATGGGGTTCATCCCTAGTCCAGAACCCCCAAAACTACCTGGTTCTGCATGCTTCACCCGACCAAAGTGTCGAATGTGACGCAGAAGTCTTGCCAGGAAGGTGTTGTGGCATATTGTTGAGCTGTCACAGACCACGGCTACATGTTTGCGTGCCCTTGTGATGGCAACATTGATTCTTCTGCTATCACCAAGGAATCCAACAGCTCCCAATGTGTTTGACCGTACCTGTTTAATTTACAAGGAGAAAACAAGCCAAACAACATCAATTCACATGAAAAACTGATACAGCACAGGTTTTGTTTTTTATTTTTCGTGAGTGAATGGCTCGTATCAAGGTCCTATAATCAGGAACTTGACTAATCAAATCTGATTTAGCTGAGGTCCCATGAAGAAAGTAGGTAAATCCTCGCTAGGAGATCCCTACATCCTTCTCAGAACCTAGTTGAGTTAGGCCAGAGTAGTCAAAGTCTTGATAATAAGAACCGGATGCTGGCATTGAGAGATAGAAAAATGATTGCAGTATAATAACCCATTCACATTCTATTGCAATTGGATGATATGGGCTCTTTGACAAGCTGTAAATCACTATTGAGTTTCAGATCATACCATGGATAAAATTACTGCATCAGCTTCGCGACCTTGAAAACTATCAATGGTTGCAACCTCAGTACCAGAAGCTTCAGGTACCTCATCAAGCATGTCCCTCAGAAGCTGCACTTGAGCGACATAAGGGGACTGCACCACAATGGCAGCTGGGTTAACACCTGCATTTCAGATTCAAATTATCAAAAGGAAGATCTTATTCGAGATCACGATCAACAAATAATGTCACATGATTTTATAAGTATGATGAAAGAGAGGACATGCATTAACATATTTTTTCTTGACTTACAAGTAATATGCTTAAAATTTTAAGCAAGGTTGGAAGTGGCAGAAATACAAGGCACGACTCATTTTGAAACTGATTGAGAATTTGAAACTTTATAGAGAAGATGCAATATTATCTAGAAAATGTTCCAACTAGTATAGAATGGAAGGGTCATCCCAAGATTTTATTTGATCATCTATACAGTTGGAGAGTCAAGCCTTGGGTATAAGTACATATAATACATAGAAAAAAAGGAACAACCAAAGAACAACCTGCCATGCCCTACATGGTTGATAAGTTTACTTTGTTGATATCACTTGTTGTCCATACCATAGAACATTCACAGTAGGAAAATAGTTTTTTGAAAAAGTATTACCCAAGATCATGAAAGTCACAACTTTAAAAGAGTCAAATGTTATTACCAGCATAAACCAAGGAAACGACGTGCTGCAGAACTATATCAGCTTCTCCTTCATTATAAAATGAGCCTGTTCCTGCTGGATCCAGATGCTCTCCGCAACCAACCGACAGACTTCCATATGGCATTCTTGTATCAAGCAATAGCAGTGGACATTGGGTTATCCAAGTAGGCTGCAAAAACAGAAAATGCATTCTCCCAAGTATTAGCGGAAGTAAATGGAATGGAAATACCGACAAAGATCAAATACATCCTAGACTAAAAAGCACAGACAAATCAGAATAAAACAGAAAAGATATGACAATTCACAGAATGGTAACCAACAGGAAGTTATTTGTTAATTTTATACATTCTTGACCACACTTTTTGAGAACTGTTTCCTGAAAAGTGTTGCCATTTGTCATCTGCAGGATTACATGTCGTCTATAAAGAAGCATAAGTGATCAATATTACATTTTTATGTTCATATGCAGAGCTTATATATAGAACTTCTACAAACAACTTGAATGATCTTGGGCAGCATTTTTGAAAAACAAGAACTGGCAAAGCAGACAACAGGAAGAAGTAGAATAATGATTTAGTTAGGACAACCTTGATTCACTTAAATGAAAAATGGAGAAGTGAAATATCATTTTTGGTTATAGTACCTTAACAAAAGGAGAGTCTACAAGAAGATGAGAAAAGACAGACTCAGAAGACTTCAACAATCCTCCGTACATCTCCTTTGAGGCCCAACTAGCAATTGCATCATTCATACGGTATTGTGTTGTTAGCCTGGTGGTTAGAATCCCTTCGTGCAATGCTGTAGCTCTCTCCAGTAGTGATATTCCTAGGCCACCTTCTAAGGCCTTTCTGGACAATATGACAGGAGCAAGTTGGCATTGATCACCAGCAAGAATACAGCGCTTTCCCTGCAATATAGGAATCCAACAAGATGGTTCAATTGCTTGTCCTGCTTCATCTATGACAACCAGGTCAAAAGCATCTAGCCTTCGAATCAAGGGATCAGCTGCTCCAGTATTAGTGGCAAGCACAACCTGCGCACTAGATAAAACTTCATTCATAGTCTGTTTTTCTTTTTTCTTGAGAGACCTTCCCAGCTGTTTCAGAAGTTGCCGTATGCCTGCAGCTAGTGAATCGTCCTTTAAACAAAGTCTTAGATCCTTCCTTAGATTTGACTTTTTCCTTTCATACTCTTCTCGAAAACTTGCAAGCTTTGCATTTACAATTGCACCTAAAGACTTTGATCCCACAGCTTTTGAAATACGAGCAGGATTTCCAACTCGGACAATATTTAATCCAACATTTGAAAGCTTTTCAACCATGTTATCAACAGCTGCATTCGTAGGTGCCGTCACTAGAACCCTTTCACCTTGTTGAACGGCACATACTATAAGTTGCTTGAGCAAACCAGTCTTGCCTGTACCCGGAGGCCCTTGGATAACCAATACAGGTCTCTTCTTATTCAAACCCAATGCAATTGCTCGCTGCTGAGAACTATCGAATGTTTCATTTTCTAGCAGTCCATTTAATTTTTCTTCTTCCCAGTCAACAAAATTATTCTTCTCAAGCCATGCAACATCTTCCTCTTCTCCAAAAAGTGTAGCTACAACAGCAATTGAAGGATTCTTCTTCCGCAAACCATTCTTCTGAAGCAGCATTAGAGCTTCACAGTTGCGCTGGAAGCAAGAAATATAAGTTTTTTAAAAGACATATATTTACATGTATAGTTAGTTAGCCAAGGAGAGTATTAGTGAAATTGATAGATAACCATAATAGTCAGATTATGTTGGTTAATCTGTTTGAAACTAATCAGCAACATATATAGCTAAATTTTAGAAGAGAAGTAGGTGGCAGTTAGTTGACACTTGCAACCATAGCACTGTCTTTCCTTTTATTTCTTTTCCAGCAAACATCATATATTTTCATTTTTATTTTCTGAATTTGGTCAAACACATCATTGTGGCATAGCCCTCCCTTGGCTACAAAATTCTCAGAATCTTACTTCAACCTTTTTACGAAAAATGTTTCTTCGAACCACAGAATATTTCCACTATATGCAATAATTTACATTCTTGATTTCAAATACCTCATAGGTAAGTGTATCAGCCAGTCCTTGAATACGGTCTATGCGCACACTCTTTCCGAATAGTTTGGAAAATGTAGGATCACCATGGCGTGACTCTAAAGCAACAATAATACTGCAGCCATCATCCCCAAGATTGTTCACAAATCCTTGTATGCAAGAAGTTGTAACTGCACCCCTGCTGTCACATGTTCTGACACAAACCATATCTCCAGGTGAAAGAGTAGTAGGTGGTAATCGATGGTTGCCTTCAACCTTGAACAACACCAAATGCATTCCCCCAAGTCCTGTTTACAAAATAAAATGGGATCATATAGAGGCATTTTAAATTACATGGTCCAAGTTTGATTAACAGTCTCCATAATTGCATCAGTGAAGTGTTAACACGGCATAAAGAGCGGCATATGTTTGAATAATAGGGCAAAGGTTAGCTAAGAGCTTTATTACTCAGGATAGACACTGAGTGGATCATATTGCAATTTTACATGCTAAAACTAGACTAGTCAAGGTCTATCCTAGGTCTGAGTCTACCTTCAACATTTCCATTCCTCCATAAAGTTAACTGAAAATTCTTAACTTTTTGTAAGGAATATTAACAAGTGAATACATGGATTTACCAAGCAAATATGATTAAGTCCACACTTTATAAAGAAAACAAGAGCCATATACAGAAGTAACAAACATACTCAATCAGACATTTGAGAAGAAAGATTGTATTTTTAAATCTACAACAGAAAACATGGATCAAATCAATAAAAGATATGCACTCAATAAATGGCATCTGATCCCTATACATTCACTAGAATAGATGGGTGATTTAAATTAAAACAAAAAATGAGGATGATTAAATAAATAAAAAAGAAACCACTGAATAATAACTACTGACAGACTATACAAACATATCAATACATTAATATAAATGAATTCGGAATAGTCTTCATGAAAGAACGGGTGAGCGACTTAGTCCTCCTGTCATCTCTGCTTCATGGCACTTATTATAAATAGTGTTCCAAATAGTAAGTTGTAATGAAGTGAACAATTCAAGTTCTTTTATGGCAAATGGAATGGACATAATTAAAGACATGTTGAATTGCAGATACCAAATTGGCAGGATATTTGCCTACTATATCTCTCGATAACTCGTAAGAAAATGAAAAAAGGAGAATACCGGTAGAGGTACTGATGGCAGTTAAGTTGCAAATGGTGTCACAGAGTTCTTGCTGAGGCTGGCTATGGCTAACCAAGAACTCAATCGGTCTTGAGGGGTCTGAAGCATCATCCAGAGGCCTAGGAACAGCATCCAATTCCTCCTGAGTGAACTCCAATTCAGCATCCCTTTCAATACGGAGTAGTTCAGACATACGGTTGGTGAAATCCTCAATCCTCTGCTGCATTGCTTTGACCTTGTCCAAGTCCATTCCTAAAACACCTTGGACAGTCCTGGGCAGGGGATGGGCTATCTTTCTGGCCACTGCTCGATGCTGAGCTGTAATTGCAAATATGATCGTTAGTTTAAGTAAGCAATCACGTGTTAGAAGTGTACTTAAAACTAAACCCCAAAAGCTAGTTCATGCGATAAGTCCAAACTCTTACAAAAAGTGCCCAGGCCTTATCTCTAGGCAAGGTATGACTCTAACCATAATGACACATATTTTATTATGAAATTGACATAGTTAGTTAGTTACCAAATGAAAGTTGTATATAGGTTAATCTCTACAATGTAAAAGCTACCTGAATTGGCGAGAGTTTTAAGCAGCTTCCAAGACTGCGTTTGGCGCCAGTCTTGTAGCAAGGACTTATTCTGAAGGTCCTGGAGAACCTCCCGAAGCTCCCTCTGGAAGTGATCAAAGAGAGTTGGGTAGTGTGTGCAGGCCTTGAAGCACATCACTTCAAGCCCAAGTGGCATCGGAACAGCGTTCAGATAAGGCTGGGCCTCGATCACAAAAGTCAGACCAGGTCCCATTCGCTGACTCAACTCCCCGAATTCCACTTCCCCCTGCAACTCCGCCGCCGCGAAATCCAACGCCATGGCCCTCATGCTCTCCCTAATCCATCTCACAACACTCTTCCCAAGATCCTTCCACCCGAGAGGATCCCCATTCCCATTGCTGTTACCGTTACCGTTACTGTTAGTTTTCTCCGGAGACGGAGGCCGAGGAGTAGGAGGAGAAACCGTTGGCGTCCGCGTTCTTCTTCTACTTCGTTTAGCGTTCCTTGGAGCCGGGAGCTTCGTTTCGCTGTTAGCGGCGCTTCGAATTAGGCCGAGGCCGGAGACCGACGAAGAAGACGACGACGAGAACAAAGAGCGGAAAACAGAAGCGCCGCCGCCGCCGCCGCCGTGCCTGGTACGAGCTAACAGGCAGAGCGAGGCAAACGAAGAAGAGAAGGGAACTCTAACGGCACAACGGAAAGGCACAGAATTCGGAGTTGATGTCGCTGTGGCAGTTGCAGTTGCAGGGATTCCACCGCAGAAGAAGCAAGCGGGTGCAGTTTCCATGTGTCAGTTCCTGATTGGCTGGCTGAAATTACCAATTCAGCCAGCCACTCACTCACTCACTTGATTGGTTAGATATTAGTTTATTCTTGAAGCTCAAGAGAAAGAACGGAAGTAAAGAAAGGAGGGTTTTGAATGGGAACCGCGAAGTGCATTTGCGGCGAGGAAAGAAGAGACGTTTTTAAATTGCGAGGGAAGTGGGATTTTTTTTAATGAGAAGGAAAGTTAAGGGTACCAGCACCACAACACTTTTCATTCATTCGTTGAAGCCAATTTCATTTGTTATTTGCTTTTTTCTATTGGGCTATGAAGTGCACCAGAAGAGAACAGAAGAGAAGAGAGAAGGGAACGGAGACAAGGATAAAGACAAGGGGCCACCCCAAGATCCAAGTTCTTATGCTGATTGGCTCCTGTGATTTTGTAGCGTGGCTGCCTTTAGCCCTTCTACTATTTGCTGACGTGTTCATTTCCCCTTCTGTTATTTGCTTCCTAGATTCTGATTCCTTCTCTTCCAGAACCTTCCTTCTTCCTACTCCGCTACTTTTTTTTTTTAATGTTTTCTCTTTTCATTTTAGAATAACATTGTTTCTAAATCTTATTTTTACTCTAGTATTTTTTATTTAAATAAATGTATTAATTATTGAAATAAATAATTTTAAAAATTATTATTGAAATAGATTTTATTTATCGTGTAAATAAGATAAGATTTAGAGACGTATAAATGAGATAAAATTTAGAAATAAATTTTAATAATAATTTTTAAAATTATTTATTCCAATAATTAATATATTTATTTAATTTATTTAAATAAAAAACTCCTTTACTCTATAAACAGAAGAATGTATAGAGAAAAAATATAATTGTTGAATTTTTGTTATTTGACTTAATTTTCTTTATGAATCTAAGTGGCCAAAATTGCTTATTTACTTTTGGATGTTCTACAATAAATATTTTCGGATGTTTTCGAATATATGAATTTTTAAACATCTTAAAATTTGGATTTTGGATAATCCAAAAATTTAATCAATAGTGGGCGGTAATTTAGAGTTGGAATAAATGGATTTTTCACTTAAATAAAATAAAAAATATTATTATTTACTCAAACTCTATTTTTAATTTTAATTTTTTAAATACGTTTTTTTTTTTTTTGGATTTAGGGAGAGTTCACTTCAATTATTTTTAAAATACATAAATATGACTTTTTCAACATTGCAGACAGCAATAGCAATTATTTTTATAGTCTCTAGAAATATGGGTTTTTCAGAAATTTTTAATGGTTGTCATTATCCATTGTAAAGCTTAAAAATTTGGATTTTTTTTGAAATAAAATAAAAAAGTTATTATTTTTGTCATTATCTATTGTGAAGCTTAAATTAATTGAAGTTATCTGTATATTTTTGTGTACTCCTATGTACTTTTGAATATCATGATAATGCCTTAAAAATTTGAGTTTAGTGTATTTTGGAAATAAATTGAAGTGGAGTTCGCGGGTGCGACGAACTCTCCTTAAATCCAAAAGAAAAATTGTATTTGGGAATTAAAGTTGAAAAATAGGGTTTGGGTAAATAATAAAATTTTTTATTTTATTTTAGAAAAAAATTTTGAAATGAATTCATATTAATGGATAATAAAGTATAGATACATTAATCTTTGAGTACTCTCATGTATATTACTAAGATAAGAAGTTATGTATTCTAATTTATTAGAATAGTAAATTATGCCTTTTAAGATAGAAAATATTTGATATATATATATATATATATATGTTCGTAACTAATAGAAAAGTAAGTTGAAACAATTTTTCTTCTACTGTTATCACTTTAATACGAGAAATAAAAAAAAAAAAACCTAGATTGCATAATCATGGTAACAAAATCAGAAAAGAACTCTGCAAATGAATCAGAAACTTCAGAAAAAGAAACTAAGAAAACTTACTCGTCATATGATCTCAATGTCAATGACAACCCAAAAAATGTAATCACACAAGTGCAGCTGCGTCGAGAAATTAAAATTATGGGGAATAAGCTATACCAGTGAAAAATATCGCTTTGAGCTCGGAGAAAATAGAGATTCATCGATGGAATTCTCACGGAACCAGAAAAATATGCACCTGATCTTGAGGATTGGTGGACAGTCCAATCCATGATCGTATACTGGATCTTGAACACATCGAACCAAGCCTTCGGTCAACCGTTGTGTTTGTTGAGAACGACAGAACCATAAAAATATGCACTTGATCTTGAGGATTGGTGGACAGTCCAATCCATGATCGTATCTTGGATCTTGAACACATCGAACCAAGCTTTCGGTCAACCGTTGTGTTTGTTGAGAACGCGTGGATACTGTGAGAAAACATCAAAGAACGGTTTTTTTGCTGTGAACAGACGACGAGATGCAAGTAGGAAAGAATGGCCATGACGGTGTATTATGGAAAATTAAAAGTACTGTGGGATGAATTAGCACGGTGCGAGCAAATTTCCAAATGCAAGTGTGGTGGATGTAAGTGAGGAATTGACTCTCAACTTGAGAAGCAAAGGGAAGAAGAGAGGGTCCACCAATTTCTGATGGGCCTAAATAATGCGAGTTATAGAACAGTGCGGTCAAATATTCTAGCAACAGATCCTTTACCAACGCTGAATCGTGTATACACAATGCTAGTCCAAGAGGAGAGAGTGAAAACGATGGCTAAGGCATCAGAAAAGAGAGGGTTGATTGTGGGACTCGCAATGCAGGCAAGGAACAGGACAAAAAGTCGAGGAGATGATAGCCAAAAATCAACAATATGCTCTGTGGTAAAAGTGGGCATGATCTTAAAGGATGCTTTTAGATGGTGGGATATCCAGAATGGTAGAGTGATCGACCAAGGAATGAAGGAAGAGACGGTGGCAAAGGCTACGGACGACAAGGCACACATATTGGAGGAATTCCAGCATGTGCAAATGTGGCACACACTGGTGGAAATAGCAGCCATGCTATCAACACGGAAGACAAGAGACGTGAGATATCAGGATTAACCAATGAGCAATTGAACGCATTGGTAGATATGATCAACAAGCAAAAACCAAATGAATTTGAGAAAATGACTAATAAGAGAATTTTTTATTTATGGATCATTGATAGTGGAGCTTCCAACTACATGACTGAAATTTTGAAAAATTTATGTGAAAAGAAAACTATATGCGGGTGTCCAGTAGGTTTAGCGGATGGAGAGCAGGTGATAGTGTGCACTGTGCAAGCAAGGGACAATAATTCTTGACGGAGGACTTGAATTAAAAAATATTCTCTATGTACCTAAATTAAAATGCAACTTACTTTTAGTTTCTCAATTAACAGATGCAGAACATTGTCTAGTATAATTCACTGATGAATTTTGTGTCATATAGGACTGTACTTCGAGGATACTTATTGGAGCGGGTGAGCGAAAGGATGGGCTTTATTGGTATCGTGCGACACACAAGATTCAAGCTCGTCATGCCAGAATAGAGAATCAACTAGCGCTTTGGCATAAGAGACTAGGGAATCCATAATTTAAAATTGTGAAAATGCTTTCCAATGTAAGTGAGAAATATACAAACAATGAAATTTGTGAAACTTGTGAAAAATCCAAACAAATAAGAGATAAGTTTCCTTTAAGTCAAGCTTCCAATATTTATGATTTAATCCATTGTCACTTGTGGGGACCCTATAGAACTCCCTCCTCGTGTGGTACTTTGTATTTCCTAAGATGATTGTTCACAAGCGGTTTGGATATATTTGTTGAAAGAAAAGGCTGAGGTATCAATCACATTGAAAAATTTTTCACGTTGGTTGAACGCCAATATAACAAATATGTTAAAATGGTGCGATCTAATAATGGAATGGAATTTATGTATTTAAAACAATACTTCTTACAACAAGGCATTGTTCACCAATCATCATGTGTCAATACACCACAACAAAATGGACGAGTGGAGCGCAAACATTGACATATTCTCAATGTTTCTAGATCATTACGCTTTCAAGGTAATCTTTCTATTCGGTTTTGGGGAGAATGTGTCTTAACTGTTGGCTATTTAATTAATCATACCCCATTCTCAGTACTGAAGGGCAGGACTCTGTATGAGGTTTTCATGGAACAATTTCAAGTTATGAGCACTTAAGGGTTTTTGGCTCTTTATATTATGCTCAAAATCAGAATAGGCAACGGGACAAATTTGCCAGCTGTAGTAGAAAATGTGTGTTTGTCGAGTACCCTTTTGGACAAAAAGGATGAAAACTATTTGACTTGAAAAAAGAAGTTTTCTTTATCTCTTGTGGCGTCTATTTTGTTGAAGATATATTTCCTTTTCAAGAGGTTCAGGCTTTGGCACCGACACCAAAGATTGAAGATATTGGACCTCCTGTAACAAAAATAATTATTGAAGAAGACACACATAATGGGCCAAGTTCAGAACTCACACTTGAGCCTAGTACTCCACATTTCAATGACTGTGCTGAAAAATTCCTCATTGAAGCATTTATTAACAAACAAAGGGGACATGAACTCAATGAAGAGATTGAAGAGTACATCGCTGATGATGCATCGGAACCAAGTACAGCAGAAATAACGCCGACTTCCGATCTACCACTAGTCACGATGGAAGTTTCACTTGGTCGGAGTCACAACATGATGACACCCTCAGTCAGGTTGTGCGACTTCGTTTCTACTGCCACGATATCAATAAGCCCTACTGACCAACCTCCCTCTCCATCAAAATCCTCAGGTGTGTCCTACCCTATACAAAATTTTGTGAATTATAATTCTTTTTCCAAACAATACCGCAATTTTTTGCTTTTGTCCAGATAGAACATGAGCTTTTATTTTTCTCACAAGCAGATAGAGATGAGTGTTGGTGTGAAGCTATGTCCTAAGAAATTCGTGCGCTTCAAATCAATGACACTTGAAAACTCACAACCCTTTTCCCAGAAAAGAAAACCCATGGATGTAAGAAGGTTTATAAAATTAAATACAATTCTGACGAGACAATAGAGAGGTTAAGACTGGTAATTTTGGAAAATAATCAAGTGAAAGGCTTGGATTAGAATGAAACGTTTTTCTCCAGTGGTGAAGATGGTAACAATTCACAGAACACTCGAAGTGGCAACAGTCTAAGACTGGGAACTCCACCAGATGAATGTACACAATACATTTCTTCATGGAGAGCTTGATGAGAATGTTTATATGAAGCTTTCCCCTGGTTTTCAAGTGCCTCAACAAGGACTGTTTTGTAAACTTCAGAAATCTCTCTATAGCCTACGGCAAGCTCCACGTTACTGGTTTGCAAAATTTTAATCTATGCTTCTTCGATATGATTTTCAACAATCCCCAAAGGACCATTCCTTATTTAGCCTTCGCCACAATAGCATGCAATTGGTAGTTTTGGTGTATGTTGATGACCTTGTAATTGTAGAAAATAATAGTGCTGCAATTCAACGTATCAAAGAGTATTTACACAAATATTTTCACATGAAAGATTTAGGCCAGTTGAAGTACTTCTTGGGAGTTGAGGTTGCCAGATCTCAAACTGGAATCTTCCTGTGCCAAGAAAAATATGCTTTGAACATAATGACCAAAACAAGATTTCTAGGTGCTAAGCCTGTAGCACCGTGTGAAGAGAATCATCGTTTGGGGTCACCTATAGGTTCTCTTTTATCCGATCCTAGCATATATCGTCGGCTTGTTGGAAGACTAATTTATTTGTGTTTTACTCGGCCTGATCTAACCTACGGTGTTCACATGTTATCCCAGTTCATGCAAAATCCACGCACCGAACACTGGCAAGCCGCTTTACGTATTGTACACTATTTAGAGGGATACCCTGAGCAAGGAATTCTTCTCCCATGAGAAAATGATTTGCTCTATAGATGGTATGACTCCAATTAGGCTAGTTGTCCACTACTTACTTGCAAGTCAATCACAGGCTGGTTCATCTAGCTTGGTCACTCATCAATATCTTGAAAAACTCAGAAATAACAGACAGTGTCTGCTTCTTCTGTTGAGGTTGAATATCGTTCAATGACTTAGATAACAAAAGAGTTTATGTGGATTAAAGATATACTCTCCTCTTTATACGTGCCTCATCATGTTCATATTTGTCTCTATTGCAATAATCAAGCTGCTCTTCACATTGCTAAAAATCCAGTTTTTCATTAACTCATGAAGCATATTGAAGTAGACCGTCATTTTGTTCGGGATGCGATCGTGCATCAACGCCTCCTTCCATCTTATGTTCTCACTCACACTCAGTTGGCCGACCATTTTACTAAAACTCTTGGTGCCAACAAGTTTGAAGCAATATTAGTCAAGTTGAACATTGAAGACTTGCATACTCCACCTTGAGGGGGTATTAATGGATAATAAAATATAGATACAGCGCTCTTTGAGTACTCTCGTGTATATTACTAGGATAGGAAGTTGTGTATTCTAATTTATTAGGATCGTAAATTATGTCTTTTAAGATAGAAAATATTTGATATAGTTTTATATGTGTTCATAACTAATAAAAAAAAAAGAGGTTGAAACAACTTAATTTTATATTCTTCTTTGGCAAATGCCTTTTCTATTTCTCATAATTTTAATTTGTATGTTAGTTAATTTAGATTTTTAGTTATACATGTTCCAATCTAGATACATCATTTGAAAATGTTCTTTTCAGAATTTCAGTTGAATTTTGGTTGTTCTTCTGATGTTATATTTTGTATATTCATATTAATTGTTTAGGATTTTTTTTTTTGTGTTTTAAATTTAGAATTTTTAATCATCACTAACCTGACATAAATAAATAAGATGCATTTTTAGTTTTAAATATTCTAATATAGGTATCTCACTTTTTTAATGTAATTTTTAGTGAAATTTTAAATATTTTTCTAGTATTAGGTTTTTGATATTATTTGAATGATTAATGCCAACTAAAAATGGATAGTGATTCATGCATACAAAATTTTCCCTATCAAGCTTTCTGAACATTTTCTCATAACAATTTCGATTTAAATTCAACGTGATAATCAAAAGCGTAATACAATAGTTCACATATTTTAAACTAGTTTTGTAATATTAAGAGACTAAATTGAATTACTTATAATGATGGCATATTAATAATAAGTGAACAATTTATATTGCGATACATGAATAAATTACATTCTGTTATGTGACACCACTGTTTATGTCAACATATCACATGTCACTGAGTGACACATTATTACTCCATTACACTTAGTCAAAACATGTTATGACATATAGTATCGATAGTCCACGACAATGTACCATTGCACCATATCGTTAACGAAAAATATTCGAAGGACTAACTTAATAAACAAATATAAATTTTGGAGACTAAATTAAAATTTTAAAAAAGTTTGAGATGCAAGCGTAATTTGAAGACCAATATGAACATTAACTTCTCTATTATAAATGGGTCATTTTAACATTAATCCAATTCCACATTCATGCCTAATACCTAAGATAGTATGAACATATATATATTTGGATTAAATTTGAGTTAATTCTCAAAGTGGTTTTTGAGGTTCACGAAATATACTAATTTTATCCCTAAATTACCAATGCACTCTTTATGTCTCTGAAATTGAAAAAAATGTACTTAGTTGATCCCTTATCTCTTTTCCGGCTAATTTTGTTGCACCCGACAATGATATCGCAGTGACATGCCACACTGAAGTGTGTAACGGTTAGATGGGTTGGCAATTGAAATTCTTTTACCCAATTGATCCCCTATCCTTTGTTTAACCCTAATTGTAGTAGCACTTCATCTTCTTCTTCTCTATTTGTTCACCATCATTCTTCTTCTTCTTTTTTGTTGCGCAACATCATTGCAGTTTGGAATGATGAGCATAGGGTGGCAGCCACACCCACACCGCTCTAGTACCTGCAAAACTCTGTTCTGACTTGGATGAAAAAGCAGGACACAGACTCAGTAAAAAGTGACAAATTCAGTGATCAAAATCAGAAAATAAATCAACACAGTAATAAAAAATCACTAAAATGGGGACTGGCGAAAAATTCAGCACAAAAATAAACAAATTTTGGATTGACGCCTACCTGCAAAAGTAAGGCGATAGTGACGAACAAAGGCAGCGATGTAAGGAGAACATAGGAACAGCGACGCTGGAGAGAGAAGTGGCCTCCATGTAGGTGTGTGAGTCTAAGAGAGAGACTTAAAAAAGCAAAACAGCAGTGGTGAGACTGGGAAAAGAGAACAGAAGCAGCGCCGCGCGAGAGCAGAGTAGCGGCGATCAATGCAAAGCGACAGCAGCCACAGCACAACAGCGGCGGCGAGACTCGCTCTGGTACCTGTTGAGGAGGAGGAGGAGGGATCAGGAACAAGATTAAAAAGAGGGACAAGGGACCAGGAACAAAGTTAGAAAAAGGGACAAGCGACCAAATTGGGTCAAAAGAGTTTCAATTACCAGCTCATTTAACCGTTATTCACTTCAACGTGGCATGTCACTGTCGACGGCAACGAAATTGGCCAAAAATAAGATAAGTAACAAACTAAGTACAATTTTTCTAATATCGAGAACATAAAGAGCGCAATTGATAAATCAAAGACACTTTGGAGTTTAACTCTTTAAATTTCAACAAATATTTAAATTGAAAATGGTTCAGACAAGAAGGGATGAAAACTGAAAAGATACAAAGAATTCTATATAAAAACCGGTGTCAGAATACCGAAAAAAAAAAAAAAAAACAGTGTGTCCTTGTTCAACTCCCAAGGCAACTAGGGTAACATTCTTGCGCTCTCCAGCTTGTTTAAGTTTAAACCTTGGTTTTAATTTGCTTACAAGAGAAGCTAATAACTAAATCATTACATTCAACGTGGAAGACAAATTCCATCCTATGAAAATAAAATTGTGAATATAATAATAAAATAAATCACAAATATTTCTCAAATCGAAATTGTAGTGTAGGATTAAACATGTCTCATCTGTTTTTCTCTGATTCCTTATTGAGATAGTATCTTTACAGAATTCATGAACAAGTGAAACATATACCATGAATTATGGCATTAAAAAATTTCCTGGAGAGTCTGCCATCATTTTTATTTGACTAACATGGCAAAATCTCCATTAAATTGATATATGCTACCTCTCTGGTGAAGTCAAAGTCAAACTAGACCAACCATGCTAACATAAAGGGGATCGGATTCGCAACAAAAATCCTTGTCATCTAACCCCAATAAAAAACAAATGATAGAGGATAGTCATGCATGATGCATAACCTGATAACCTGAAGCATGGGACAAATGACGGTTTAATTTCTGTTTTCATTTTCTATTTTCTTTTAGAGTTTTATATATTCAGAATTTTATGGACAAAAAAAAGTTGAAAAATCTTGTGGATTTTATTTGGTTTGTGATGAAGGAAAAATGAAAACAGAAAACATTTTATTGTTTTACTATTTTCATTTTTTCCATTATAAAATCCTTAAAAAAATGAAACATGACATAAGAAAACCTTTTCACAAACCAAACATGCCATAAAATTCTGTTTTATGTTTCCATTTCTTGTTTTTGACTTTTTTCCTTCACAAAATTAAAAAATGAAAACTAGAGAATAAATAGATAGTAAATATAAATAGAAACCAGACAGGTATAGAACCAGTCATCTGAAAGGTTCAACTGGTTCAGATTCTTCAAGAGAGTGTGCTGCCTGAAAACATTCTGCACCTTCAACAAATGCTGATTCTGTACCGTAAGCCTTGTGGAGAAGGCCAAGATTATACCAAGCAGAAGCACAAAATCTGTCGTGCCGCAGTGCGTCCATCAAAAAGCTTCTGACTGCAGGATTCAATTGATCACTGCAATGTCTAAGAACCATGGCAGTGGAGATCAAGCTGGGGACATGGTCAGGATCAATGTCCAGGGCATCGCGGAATGCTTTTAGAGCCTCCTTGTAAAGACCTTTTGCTTCATACATTTTACCTGAGGAATTGAACAAATAAACATTACATGAGATCCTGGGAAACAATTCGATATAATATTTATTACAATAGCATATGTTATTTGTTTTGGAAAGCCCTCTATCATACTTTGGGAAGAAGCTTTTCATTCTAATTTTTTACACAAACTATGATATTTGAGCTACAAATGTAAATCCAAACAAAAGGGGAATGCTCCACGGACCAAACTTTCATCTAAATATCATGAATATTATGCTGTATTACATTTTGATCTTCAATGCTGTTATATTTTGCATACTGAAATATGTTTACTGTGTGCAGACTTCGATTACTTTATCATTCTTCTTTAGCAAAGCCTGTTCCCACTAACTAGGGTCAACTATATGGATCAAAGACATGGGAATGCGACCTTGTTTTACGTAGCCTGTCACAAGCCTAACACAACCCAGCATGGTTCCAAAGACGTCATTGCATCGTGGCCATGCATTGAGATGCGACATTGTTTTACGTTGGCTATTGCAGACCGAACAACCCTCCTCATTTTTCCGGGCTTGGGACCGGCTATGTAAACATAGACCGAGTTAGATTAGTTTATCATTGGTTAATTTATTCAGTTGTTTTATACATTTTTACTACTCTTTACTAGTACTCAAGCTACTCTTCTAACAATCCGGGAGTAATGGCATTATAACATGCCCTTACAGTACATGCTACACAACAATATATGCTGATTATTTGAATTAATCATAATCTGTTAGGGAAAGTTCAATCACGGACTAAAAATTAATTAAAAGAAAATTTTAAAAAACCTCAAAGGAAAACGCTCACATATTTACCTATTGCATGACATCTAGTAGAAGAGTATAGTTTGATGGCCCGAGATTTTGAAAGGCAGGCCTCTGCGTCACGCCACTGTGAAAGACTGATGTATACATAAGCAAGATCATGCCATACTTCAACTTCCAAATTCCTAATCTGATCTCTTTTGTCCTGTCACCGATGGTATGGAAAAGGGTAAGGAGCTTAAAGCAATATCACTATGAAAAAGTATTTTTGGGACTGGTAAAAATTAAGAAAACAAACCTTAAATAGCTTATTCCGAGAACCAAAACTTTTACTATGAACTTGAAGAACAGCAAGAAGCTGAGTGTACGTCTCAATGGCACTCTTTAACTGGCCCTGAGCAATCTGAAGTTTCGCCTTTGTTCGTAACAAATCACCTTGATCCCATTTCCCAGTCTGATCCAAAGCAGCATTGATAATAGATTCGGCATCCAAGAACCGCTTTTGTGCGGATAATACCCTAGATAACAGTAACCAACCTTTAACATTAGAGCCAACTTCAAGTTTTACAATGCACTTAGCATAATGAAGTGCAGCATCCAACTTCCGTTGCTCAGCATATTCTAAACTCAGATGGTATAATACAACAGGGTCTTCCATTCTGCTCAATTTGCAGGCAGTTTCAAGGGTATGAAGTGCTTCAGATTGTCTCTTAACCCTCTCAGCATCAGAAATGGCCAATTTCGAGTATGCAGAAAGTGAAACACCAAGTAAGAAATTGGCCATATTTTCTAACTGATTACATCTTCCAACCAAGTTCTCAAGTGCCATCCGAGCAAAGCTTACCCCAGGGTCTTTTGTAACACTGAAGTTTTCGCAACAAATCTTAGAAGCCATTAACAAACTTGGAACATGTCTTGGGTCCTCTCTATGACTCAGCAGTTTTCTAAGAAGATCCAGCGCTTCCACGTTCTTCCCTGCTCCGTAATAACAAAGAGCTAAAGCATAGAACCTCTCCTTTCGATGGATAGTCCCAGGAAGCAATTCTTCCAATTGATTGGCTAAAATCATCAAATCTCCAGAAACAGATAGAGCAAATGAAAGGTGGTCCAAAATTGAGGGATCCCACTCAATTCTATTTAGAGTGACTTTTCTTAGCAAAATCATTAAAAGAAGTATAGCCTCTTCAATGTTGTTTCTAGGCACAAACGATCCGTCCATTTGGGAACGAAGATCAGGTGGCATTGCTTCTCCGCCACTATATAGAAGAAAAAGAGCAAATTCTTTCTGAATCTTCGCTATCGTCTCTGCATCAAGATTCCATTCATGAAGGAGTGCTCGCCGGTAAGACAAAATAGCTTCTCGTTGACAATCAGCAAGTTTCCATAATTCCGGAAGTAGCTCAACTGCCTTGCTCAAAGTCTCCTGCAATTTACATTCAGCACCAAAGTTATCAGGCAAGCCTTCAGGTAATGAAGATTCCACTATGTCCAGAATAACTTTGCAAGATTGGGCAGCTTCTGCAAGAATTATTTGAAAAATATATTAGATTAACTCATAGTTTCTTATATAGTTGAACCAATCCACCTTTTTTTTAAAACAACAAAATTGAAAAGGGGATCTCACTGTACTTGACCCAAGGATCTCTAGGCTGTGAAGCTCAAGCACAGAAAGTGGATTATTTAACATATTAACAACTCAGGTGATGCACTATATTAGGGGTCGAAGTTGAAGGAACGGTAAAACCTAGAAAGATATTATGCCTCGTTGCAATAGGAATAAACTCCAGAGGAATATTTTGCATAGCAAATGATTCATGAAAATAACAATACAAGTGTGCCTATGCAATTGCTTACTCTTTTAGCTTGTTCAAAGAGCCATGTCAACACCTTGTCATAATAACTTAAATCAATAATTTCATTATTAGTTATAGAAGCCCTAGCAAAAAATGAAAAGGCAGCCCTTTGCAAAGCATATGTGGTTGATTCTACAACTTGAACTTGTCCTTGAGGTCATACCGAAACAATTCAACCAACCCATATGTTCCTCAAAGTGAAAGTAAAGTTAAAAAGTGAAAGCAAAGAGCAAAATCTTTAAATTAAAACAATCACTGAATATACCTTTAAACCTTCCAAGAACCTGCAAAGATTTTGCTTTTAGGAAGACAGCTTCCAACAATAAGGCAACAGCATGTACAGACATTTGCGGTTCATCATTATTCTGGGAATGTCTCTTACGCCGTTCTCGGCTTTTGGAAAGGGCATCTTTAATCTTGGGAGTCACAGAAACTATATCTATTCCTTCAAAGACATGTAAAGCCGCTACTAAATTTCCCTTCTGATATTCATATCTTCCTAACAGAGCTCTAGCTTCCTGCAGATTACAGACATATTTACTTAAATAATAACGGCAGCAATAACCACTAATCTTAACAAGAGGATCACAGACATGCACAACTTTAATATTCAAACTAAATATTGCTAAATAGAGGGAACATCAATTCCAATAAAGAGATCATCAGAAAACTACCTGCATTAGCTATGTTCTGAAGAAACCACTTGATTGATATTATATTTTAATTAAAAGAATTAGGATAAAGAATTCAATCAAACTACAATAATTGGTCTTACTTAAGATTCGATGGGCTCAAGGCGCCTGTAGTGCAACCCCTTATGCTAGATGCAGTTTTGAGAAACAGTAAAGAAAGTTGCACCTTTCCCAATTAGCTATAGACCTATAGCTTTTGGCTTAATGGTAAGTGCTTGATCCAACAACTATGAATTCTGTGAAGAATTCATTCAGATATGCAATAAATACAAGCATACATACAGTTTAGACTACAAGTAACAACTATTAATAACCTACCTATCATGAAGAATCTATTCAGACAACAACAACAACAACAACAACAACAACAAAGCCTTGTCCCATAGGTGGGGTCGGCTACATGAATCAAACGATGCCATTGAGCTCTGTCATGTATCATGTCTACATAGAGACAGTTTACATGTAGACTATTCAGACAAGCAAGAAGTTATTTTGTGCACAGGAAAGAAACATTTAGTTGCTTCATGGCATCTATATACACTCTCCCTAGGACCTAGATCATATACGGAACAAATTGGTAAATTCCAGTTCTCAAAACCATAAATGGCAAGGTATTTTTGATGAAACCAACCTCATAGTTCAAGACACCACTCTCGCGTAAGGATGATTCAGCTTCCTCTATATTGCCAGTGTCAGGCTTCTTGTTGCCAATTTGTCCACCAAGGCAAGAATGACCACTTGCTGAGCAGTCACTGGTCGCAACAGATTCTGACGATGGAACCATTTCAACTGCTCTTCCTAATGGCTCCCCAGACTGTAGGCACCTCATTATCTTCCTTCAAACTCCTCCTTCCTGATTTCGACTATTGTCCCAAGTCTAATGCTGCTCCCATATGCAACCCATCTTTTCTAGACTAAAAAATCTGCCGGAAGAAAACAGTGAAACAGAAATGTCACACATGCAAAGTCAACACAGGACCTTTAAGCTATGTTTGATTGAGGTAAAAATGCAGTGGAAATTTATATGCCTAAAAGCAATGTAGATTATGCAACAACCAAACATGCCCTTAGAGTCATACATGTAGATTATGCAACAAGTGTGAAATTTTGAAACCAATTGTTCCTGAGAAGGCTAAATTCAATGTAATTGAAAAATCCAGAAAAGAAAAGCAAAAAAAAAGGACCTAAAATTATAAAGTAAATGTAAACAAGCATAGTAGAACTAGAATGAAAATCCGCAAAGCGCTATCCCATCAGGTAAAAGTAAAATTTGAACCAACCTCATCCAAAATTCCCTCTCTGAATTCCGAAATCACATAAACCAAATTCATAAAATTGTAACCGACACACAGTAACTCAGGGACCGGAAATTTCAAAATCAGTAATTTGCTTCTGAATTCAGCTCAGAAAACCGTTCCAACCTTACAAACAAGCAAAAAGTTGGCACCCTTTTCAACAATTCACAAACGGAGAAAGGTCAAAGATAAAAGACAAATAAGTAAAAAAAAAAAAAAAAAAAAAAGAAGACTTTCACCTTTTGAGTTCCAAGAGAGCAAAGCGTGTGCTAGGAAGGAACATCCATTACTGAATTTGACCAATCAAATCCGAACTTTGAATCATGGAAACAATCAAAATGCAAAGCATCTAAAAAGTCTAATCATAAACCTTCCCTTCTAATAGTTATTATTTACCATATAAAATCCTTATCCCTTTTTCTTTCCCGTGTGATATTAATAAATATTATTAAAATGAATAAAATTGGAGCACAGAATCGATGATAAATGAAAGAAGAGAAACGGAAGAAGATCTCACAGCAATTCCAATTCCAATTGGTTTGGTGTTTGGTGTTTACGTTGTTAGTATGTTGGTTGTTGGGGTCCAGTGAAGTCAAGTGGGAAGTTTCATATACGGGGAAGAGGGTGAATTAGATGCCACGTGTCATTTGGTGCCGACTCTCATTTAAACTGCCATTAACTACATTTATCACGCTTTCACACATATCATCGCTCCTTGTTAGGGGTGGAAAGTGGAAACACACTATATATCCTTAATAATGAATAAATATTGTTGTAAAATAAATAAAAGATATATTAAATATAAAATAAGGATGTATAAATAGAAGACTCTAGCATTAATATAATTAGCTCAATAATGATTTATGTATATATAATAATATTATATGTTGTAATGTGTATATATATATAAAGATAGAAAGAAGTATTAAAAATAAAGAGAGAGAGAATTGCATTTGTTTATTGTTACTGTGTGTATTACTTCATAACATGTTCTCTATATATGGGCATACATAAGCATCGTTTTTCAAACTTCATTTAATATTATTCTCCTTGAAAATCTGAGACTTGTGAAAAATGGGCATCCACCTCAGGCAATCTTATCACAACACTCCCCATTAGATGACCATTTAGAATTATTGCCTCGTTAAAATCTTACTAAAGAAAAATCCAGTGGGAAAAAAAATCCTTAGTGAAGGAAAAAGAGTACAATATCCTTTAGTGATGGAGACTGCCTCATTAAAAACCTTGTCAAGAAAAACCCAATGGGAAAAAAAATCTGACCAAGAGAAAAAGAGTACAGTCTCCCCCTCTTGTCGACATCATTTAATGTCTCGAAATCGGCACATCCCAATCTCATGTACCAATCTTTTAAAAGAGGATTTTGGGAGTGACTTTGTAAATAAATCTGCCAGATTGTCACTTGAGCGGATCTGTTGCACATCAATTGTCCCTTGATTTTGAAGATCATGAGTGAAGAAGAACTTAGGAGAGATATGCTTTGTTCTATCACCTTTGATGTATCCACCCTTAAGTTGAGCAATGCATGCTGTATTATCTTCAAACAGGACAGTAGGAGCTATCTTATGATCAATCAGTCCACATGATGACATGATATATTGGATCAAACTCCTGAGCCAAAAACACTTGCGACTTGCTTCATGAATCGCTAGTATTTCGGCATGATTAGAGGAGGTTGCTGCTATCGTCTATTTTGTGGACCTCCATGATATAGCTGTACCACCATATGTGAACAGGTATCCTGTTTGAGATCTCCCTTTATGTGGATCAGACAAGTATCCAGTATCTGCATAGCCAACTAATTGTGACTTGGATCCATAGGGATAAAACAATCCCATATCAACCGTTCCTTGAAGATATCGAAAAATTTGTTTGATTCCACTCCAATGTCTTCTGGTTGGAAATGAACTATATCTTGCTAGTAAATTCACCGCGAATGATATGTCAGGTCGCGTATTATTAGCAAGATACATTAGCGCTCCAATGGCACTAAGATATGGTACTTCAGGACCATGGATATCTTCATTCTCTTCTTTAGGACGGAATTGATCCTTCTCCACATCCAAAGATCTTACGATCATTGGAGTACTCAAGGGATGTGACTTGTCCATATAAAATCTTTTCAAGATCTTCTCTGTGTATGTTGTTTGATGAATAAAGATCCCAATTTTTATATGCTCGATCTGCAGGTCGAGACAAAATTTAGTCCTTCCAAGATCTTTCATCTCAAACTCTTCTTTTAGAGTTTTTATAATTGTTGGAATCTCTTCAGGAGTCCCAATGATATTTAAATCATCAACGTACACAGCAATAATAATGAATCCAGATGCAGTTTTCTTTATGAA